>NW_027005279.1:0-18389 GCF_036934945.1 Oncorhynchus masou masou
CTGGATCTGGGCTAGCTGAATCAGAGAGGAGCCCTTGCAGACTGGCACTAGATCCTAGAGAACATTCAGGACTCTGACTGGATCTGGGCTAGCTGAATCAGAGAGGAGCCCTTGCAGACTGGCACTAGATCCTAGAGAACATTCAGGACTCTGTCTGGATCTGGGCTAGCTGAATCAGAGAGGAGTCCCTGCAGACTGGCACTAGATCCTAGAGAACATTCAGGACTCTGACTGGATCTGGGCTAGCTGAATCAGAGAGGAGTCCCTGCAGACTGGCACTAGATCCTAGAGAACATTCAGGACTCTGACTGGATCTGGGCTAGCTGAATCAGAGAGGAGTCCCTGCTGACTGGCACTAGATCCTAGAGAACATTCAGGACTCTGTCTGGATCTGGGCTAGGCCCTATGTGTGTGTGCAATCTTTACAAAGACAGAGTATGTAGGCTATATTGTTATTTCCAGTTCTGTAATAAAGTGATGGGAAAGCAGAACACTTAATGTGGGCTAGCAGTATATTACATGTTACCACGCAAAGACAAACAATGATGCTGCCAGTAATGTCAGCTAACTGAAATGCATCAGTGTTTTTACATGTATATAGCATCTGGACTGCCTGCTACCATCTTATCTGAAGCCTGTTGAATTGTTATATCCTCTCAGCATCTCTATTCCCCCTCCCCCCCCTCTCTATTCCCCCCTCCCCTATTCCCCTCCTCCCCTATTCTCCTCATCTATTCCCCATCCCTCTATTCTTCCTCCTCTATTCCCCCTCTCCCCCTCCTCTATTCTTCCTCATCTATTCCCCATCCTCTATTCTTCCTCCTCTATTCCCCTCCTCTATTCTTCCTCCTCTATTCCTCCTCCCTATTCATTCTTCCTCCTCTATTCCCTCTCCTCTATTCCTTCCTCCTCTATTCCCCCTCCTCTATTCTTCCTCCTCTATTCCTCTCTCCTCTATTCCCCCTCCTCTATTCTTCCTCCTCTATTCCCCCATTCTTCCTCCTCTATTCCCCCTCCTCTATTCCCCCTCCTCTATTCTTCCTCCTCTATTCCCCCTCCTCTATTCCCTCTCCTCTATTCCTCCTCTATTCCCCTCTCCTCTATTCCCCCTCCTCTATTCCCCCTCCTCTATTCCCCTTCCCATCCTCATCTATTCCCCCTCCTCTCTCTCCCCTCTATTCATCACTCCTATATTCCCTCCTCTATTCTTCCTCCCTCTATTCACCCCCTCTATGCCTTCTCCTCTATGCCTCCTCCTCTATTCCCCCTCCTCTATTCCCCCTTTCCTCTATTCATCCCTCCTCTATTCCCCCTCCTCTATTCCTCCTCCTCTATTCCCCCTGCTCTATTCCCCCTCCTCTATTCCCCCTCCTTCTATTCCCCTCCCCCCTATTCCCCTTCTTCATTCCTCCTCTTATTCTTCCTCCTCCCCTATTCCCCCTTCCTCTCATTCCTCCTCCTCTATTCTTCCTCCTCTATTCCTCCTCTCTTCATTCCCTCTCCTCTATTCTTCCTTCCTCCTCTATTCTTCCTCCTCTATTCCCCCTCCTTCATTCCCCCTCCCACTTCCTCTTCCTCCTCTATTCCCCCTCCTCTATATCCCCTTCCTATTCCCTCCCTATTCCCCCTCCTCTATTCCCCCTCCTCTATTCCCCCTCTATTCCCCTCTCCTCTATTCCCCCCTCTTATTCTTCCTCTATTCCCCTCTCCTCTATTCCCCCTCCTCTATTCTTCCTCCTCTATTCCCCTCCTCTATTCCCCCTCCCCCCTCCTCTATATCCCTCCTCTATTCCCTCCTCTATTCCCCTCTCCTCTATTCCCCCTCCTCTATTCTTCCTCCTCTATTCCCCCTCCTCTATTCCCCCTCCTCTATTCTTCCTTCTCTATTCCCCTCCTCTATATCCCCTCCTCTATTCTTCCTCCTTTCCCCCTCTTCCTATTCCCCCTCCTCTATTCTTCCTCCTCTATTCCTCCCCCTCCTCTATTCCCCCTCCCCCCTCTATATCCCCCTCCTCTATTCTTCCTCCTTATTCCTCCTCTATTCCCCCTCTCTATTCTTCCTCCTCTATTCCCCTCCTTTATTCTTCCTCCTCTATTCCTCTCTCCTCTATTCCCCCTCCTCTATTCTTCCTCCCTCTATTCCCCTCTCCTCTATTCCCCCTCCTCTATTCTTCCTCCTCTATTCCCCCTCCTCTATTCCCCCTTCTCTATTCTTCCTCCTCTATTCCCCTTCCTCTATATTCCCCTTCTCTATTCTCCTCCTCCATTCCCCCTCCTCTATATCCCCTCCTCTATTCCCCTCTCCTCTATTCCCCTCCCTCTTCTCCCCTCCCTCCTCCTATTCCCCCTCCTCTATTCTTCCTCCTCTTTTCCCCCTCCTCTATTCCCCCTCCTCTATTCTTCCTTCTCTATTCCCCCTCCTCTATATCCCCTCCTCTATTCTTCCTCCTCTATTCCCCCCTCCTCTATTCCCCCTCCTCTATTCTTCCTCCTCTATTCCCCCTCTCCTCTATTCCCCTCTTCTATCCCCCCTCCCTCCCTCCTCTATTCCTCCTCCTCTATTCCTCCTCCTCCTTCCTCCTCCTCTATTCCTCCTCCTCTATTCCCCCTCCTCTATTCTTCCTCTATTCCTCCTCCTCTATTCCCCCTCCTCTATTCTTCCTCCTCTATTCCTCCTCCTCTATTCTTCTATTCCTACTATATACATATCCATTCTCTTTCTCCCCCATCCCTCTCTCGCTCTCTGCATTATACCACAGACGCCTCTGTACTGTAAATCGCCATGGTAACGCCGAGACAGCAGGTCAGCCTGTCACTGGAGACTCTCTGTGTTCTTCGCCCTGATTGGTGCTTTGGCATTGTCACTGGGGTTTTCTGACTTGGGCGCAAAGGGACAGTTTGAAATTGACTGAGGTGGGCGGTCCAAAATAAGGGAGGTTTGTCTAGCTTTTTGTTTTGCTTTGGGGAGTGATGGGGGATTTTTATTTATTTGTATTATTAGGCACAGGGGAGGTAGTGCATTTTCTCCTGGTTTACATTCCCCATTTTGCAGGTTTAACAAAATATTTTCTTCAATATAGCCACGTTTCTAATCTGCCTGCACGCTCCTCCCCTATCAAGGTGTTTTGGTATTTCCCTTATGCTCTACACTTTTCTACGTTTAGTATACAGTCAACTCTATCCTGCCCTCTGTACACAGTAACAATAGTGGTAGGTGGATCGTTTGTCCAGATCTGCAATAGGTTAACTAGCAATCATGCCACACATAAAATCATTCAAATCTGCATCAATTTTCTATATAAATCCACAAGAACGTAGAGGAATAACTGATTGGCAGCGGAGAGGCCAGCTACAGAGAGAGGCCAGCTACAGAGGAGAGGCCAGGTACAGAGGAGTGACCAGGTGCAGAGGAGAGACCAGGTGCAGAGGAGTGACCAGGTGCAGAGGAGAGGGACCAGAGGAGGCCAGCAGAGGAGAGTCACAGAGGAGAGGCCAGGTGCAGAGGAGAGCCAGAGAAGAGGCCAGCTACAGAGGAGAGCCAGCTACAGAGGAGAGGCCAGGTGCAGAGGAGGCCAGAGAGGGCCGGAATGCAGAGGAGAGGCCAGCTACAGAGGAGAGGCCAGCTGCAAAGGAGAGACCAGGTACAGGGGAGTGGCCAGGTGCAGAGGAGCGGCCAGGTGCAGAGGAGAGGCCAGGTGCAGAGGAGAGGCCAGGTGCAGTGGAGAGGCCAGGTACAGGGGAGTGGCCAGGTGTAGAGGAGTGGCCAGGTGCAGAGGAGAGGCCAGGTGCAGTGGAGAGGCCAGGTACAGGGTGGCCAGGTGTAGAGAGGCCAGAGAGGAGAGGCCAGGTGCAGAGGAGAGGCCAGGTACAGGGGGAGAGGCCAGGTGCAGAGGAGAGGCCAGGTACAGAGGAGAGGCCAGGTACAGAGGAGAGGCCAGGTGCAGAGGAGAGGCCAGGCAGAGGAGAGGCCAGGTGCAGAGGAGAGGCCAGCAGAGGAGAGGCCAGGTACAGAGGAGAGGCCAGGGGAGGAGAGGCCAGGTGTAGAGGAGCGGCCAGGTGGAGGAGAGGCCAGGTACAGAGGAGAGGCCAGGTGCAGAGGAGAGGCCAGGTACAGAGGAGAGGCCAGGGCAGAGGAGGCCATCCTAGACTAGCCTTACACATAAAAGAAGAGTGAAGACACGAGCTCAAACAAATGTAATTTACTGTACATAAGGATTCCCTCATATAGAGAGTGGGTCCACACTATTGGCAGGATGCATTATGGGGGTTTTCCTTTCACGCCAACGACCCGGTTTCACTCCCTTGTCCTGCCGTTTGGTGCGTTGGTGTCATAAGTGGGAATACCAAAAGGCTCAAATATATTGGTGAGGTCGCTAGCTGTTGTACAGAAGATGTTTAGTATTATTAAAATGGGTACAACTTTTATTCGATTTTTTATGATGATTTTTTTCTCTTTTCGCTGGCTCAGCCTCTCTTTTAAAATAACGTATCAGCTAATTACATTTGTATGGCTTTAGTGACAATGATCCCCACTAAACTACGCCTATCGACACAATGATCCTCCCTGGACTAGACTAGTCTACAACAACACAATGATCTTCCCTAAACTAGCCTATGACACAATGATCCTCCCTGGACTAGACTAGTCTACAACACCACAATGATCCTCCTAAACTAGCCTACGACACAATGATCCTCCCTGGACATAACCAGACTAGTCCTACAACACCACAATGATCCTCCCTAGACTAGCCTACATAACCACAATGATCCTCCCTAGACTAGCCTACAACAACACAATGATCATCCCTACAGTAGCCTACATAATCACAATGATCCTCCCTAGACTAGCCTACAACAACACAATGATCCTCCCTAGACTAGCCTACAACAACACAATGATCCTCCCTAGACTAGCCTACAACAACACAATGATCCTCCCTAGACTAGCTAGTCTACAACAACACAATGATCCTCCCTAAACTAGCCTACAACAACACAATGATCCTCCCTAAACTAGTCTACAACAACACAATGATCCTCCCTAAACTAGCCTACAACAACACAATGATCCTCCCTAAACTAGCCTACAACAACACAATGATCCTCTCTAGACTAGCCTACATAATCACAATGATCCTCCCTAGACTAGCCTACAACACCACAATGATCCTCCCTAGACTAGCCTACATAATCACAATGATCCTCCCTAAACTAGTCTACAACAACACAATGATCCTCCCTAAACTAGCCTACAACAACACAATGATCCTCCCTAAACTAGCCTACAACAACACAATGATCCTCTCTAGACTAGCCTACATAATCACAATGATCCTCCCTAGACTAGCCTACAACACCACAATGATCCTCCCTAGACTAGCCTACATAATCACAATGATCCTCCCTAGACTAGCCTACATAACCACATTAAAATGAATACTGCATTATTGTTTTCAAGTGAGTGAAATGCTGTGAACTGAAGTGAAAATGTCATTGAATAATGGCGCAAAAGCCCCGATATTTGAATGTTTCATTCCGTCTGGATGAATTGTGGCTCTACTCCTGATCTAGATAAGGCACCGTACAGGACAGTCTGGCTGTATTTTTTCCCTCTGATACGCTGTCTGCTGCCCGTCGTCATTCTCCCAAGTCGTCCTACATTGTGTAGCCACACAGTCTCATGCGCCCAGCAGGCCCAGTTATTCAGGAAAGATTAACGCGCGTTCTGCCTCCTTAACAATCAGAGTAGCTATTCCTTGACCTCAAACGCTCAATATTGTCTAAATATTGGTCACTTAACTTAACTTTTAAATTGTATTAATTTCACTCGGCTACTTAAAAGGTGTCCTGTAGGCTAACTGCGCATGTTCATCCACTCCAATGTAATATAAAGAGACATCTGCCCCCCCCCCACCCCCCCACACACACACACAGTAAATGTCAAACTGTCCCTAATCTAGGCCGTTTGATAACCAAAGCAACTCCATTGCACTAAACCGGGATGAGCCGAGAGAGGCAGGGAGGGGTGCTGGGGAAGGAAGAGAGGGAGGTAGAGTGAGGGAGGAAGAGAGGGGGGTAGACTGAGGGAGGAAGAGAGGTAGGTAGAGTGAGGGAGGAAGGAAGAGAGGGGGGTAGAGTGAGGGAGGAAGAGAGGGAGGTAGAGTGAGGGAGGAAGAGAGGTAGGTAGAGTGAGGGAGGAAGAGAGGGAGGTAGAGTGAGGAAGGAAGAGAGGGGGATAGAGTGAGGGAGGAAGAGAGGGGGGTAGAGTGAGGGAGGAAAAGAGGTAAGTAGAGTGAGGGAGGAAGAGAGGGAGGTAGAGTGAGGGAGGAAGAGAGGGAGGTGGAGTGAGGGAGGAAGAGAGGGAGGGGAGGTAGAGTGAGGGAGGAAAAGAGGGAGGTAGAGTGAGGGAGGAAGAGAGGTAGGTAGAGTGAGGGAGGAAGCGAGGGAGGTAGAGTGCAGGAGGGAGGAAGAGATGTAGGTAGAGTGAGGGAGGAAGAGAGGTAGGTAGAGTGAGGGAGGAAGAGAGGTAGGTAGAGTGAGGGAGGAAGAGAGTGAGGTAAAGTGAGGGAGGAAGTGAGGGAGGTAGAGTGAGGAAGGAAGAGAGGTAGGTAGAGTGAGGGAAGAAGAGAGGTAGGTGGAGTGAGGGAGGAAGAGAGGTAGGTAGAGTGAGGGAGGAAGAGAGGAAGGTAGAGTGAGGGAGGAAGAGAGGTAGGTGGAGTGAGGGAGGAAGAGAGATAGGTAGAGTGAGGGAGGAAGAGAGGGAGGTAGAGTGAGGGAGGGAGGAAGAGAGGGAGGTAGAGTGAGGGAGGAAGAGAGGTAGGTAGAGTGAGGGAGGAAGAGAGGGAGGTAAAGTGAGGGAGGAAGAAAGGTAGGTGGAGTGAGGGAGGAAGAGAGTTAGGTAGAGTGAGGGAGGAAGAGAGGAAGGTAGAGTGAGGAAGGAAGAGAGGTAGGTAGAGTGAGAGAGGGAGGAAGAGAGGGATGTAGAGTGAGGGAGGAAGAGAGGTAGGTAGAGTGAGGGAGGAAGAGAGGAAGGTAGAGTGAGGGAGGAAGAGAGGTAGGTAGAGTGAGGGAGGGAGGAAGAGAGGGATGTAGAGTGAGGGAGGAAGAGAGGGATGTAGAGTGAGGGAGGAAGAGAGGTAGGTAGAGTGAGGGAGGAAGAGAGGTCGGTAGAGTGAGGGAGGAAGAGAGGTAGGTAGAGTGAGGGAGGAAGAGAGGGAGGCAGAGTGAGGGAGGAAGAGAGGGAGGTAGAGTGAGGGAGGAAGAGAGGTAGAGATAGGGAAAGGTAGAGAGGGAGGTAGAGTGAGGGAGGAAGAGAGGTAGGTAGAGTGAGGAAGGAAGAGAGGGAGGTAGATAGAGGGAGGAAGAGATCTAGGTAGAGTGAGGGAGGGAGGAAGAGAGGGAGGTAGAGTGAGGGAGGAAGAGAGGGAGGTAGAGTGAGTGAGGAAGAGAGGTAGGCAGAGTGAGGGAGGAAGAGAGGTAGGTAGAGTGAGGGAGGAAGAGAGGGAGGTAGAGTGAGGGAGGAAGAGAGGGAGGTAGAGTGAGGGAGGAAGAGAGGTAGGTAGAGATAGGGAAAGGTCGAGAGGGAGGTAGAGTGAGGGAGAAAGAGAGGGAGGTAAAGTGAGGGAGGAAGAGAAGGAGGTAGAGTGAGGGAGGAAGAGAGGTAGGTTGGAGTGAGGGAGGAAGAGAGGTAGGTAGAGTGAGGGAGGAAGAGAGGTAGGTAGAGTGAGGGAGGAAGGACGAGATGGGGGTAGAGTGAGGGAGGGAAGAGAAGGGGGTAGAGTGAGGGAGGAAGAGAGGTAGGAAGAGTGAGGGAGGAAGAGAGGGAGGTAGAGTGAGGGAGGAAGAGAAGGTAGGTAGAGTGAGGGAGGAAGAGAGGTAGGTAGAGTGAGGAGGAAGAGAGGTAGGTAAAGTGAGGGAGGAAGGAGAGGTAGGTAGAGTGAGGGAGGAGAGGAGGTAGGTAGAGTGAGGGAGGAAGAGAGGGAGGGAGGTAGAGTGAGGGAGGAAGAGAGGGAGGCAGAGTGAGGGAGGAAGAGAGGGAGGTAGATTGAGGGAGGAAGAGAGGTAGAGATAGGGAAAGGTAGAGAGGGAGGTAGAATGAGGGAGGAAGAGAGGTAGGTAGAGTGAGGAAGGAAGAGAGGTAGGTAGATAGAGGGAGGAAGAGATCTAGGTAGAGTGAGGGAGGGAGGAAGAGAGGGAGGTAGAGTGAGGGAGGAAGAGAGGGAGGTAGAGTGAGTGAGGGAGAGAGGTAGGCAGAGTGAGGGAGGAAGAGAGGGAGGTAGAGTGAGGGAGGAAGAGAGGTAGAGATAGGGAATGTCGAGAGGGAGGTAGAGTGAGGGAGGCAGAGAGGTAGGTAGAGAGATGGAGGAAGAGAGGTAGGTAGAGTGAGGGAGGGAGGGAGGAAGAGAGGGAGGTAGAGTGAGGGAGGGAGGAAGAGAGGTAGGTAGAGTGAGGGAGGGAGGAAGAGAGGTAGGTAGAGTGAGGGAGGAAGAGAGGTAGGTAGAGTGAGGAAGGAAGAGAGGTAGGTAGAGTGAGGGAGGAAGAGAGGTAGGTAGAGTGAGGGAGGAAGAGAGGGAGGTAGAGTGAGGGAGGAAGAGCGGTAGGCAGAGGGAGGGAGGAAGAGAGGGAGGTAGAGTGAGGGAGGAAGAGAGGGAGATAGAGAGAGGGAGGTAAAGTGAGGGAGGAAGAGAGGGAGGTAGAGTGAGGGAGGAAGAGAGGGAGATAGAGAGAGGGAGGTAAAGTGAGGGAGGAAGAGAGGGAGGTAGAGTGAGGGAGGGAGGAAGAGAGGTAGGTAAAGTGAGGGAGGAAGAGAGGAAGAGAGGTAGGTAAAGTGAGGGAGGAAGAGAGGAAGAGATAGTGATATAGTGAAAGGTAGAGAGAGAGGGGTCAATAAGTGATGCAGAGGGGACCATGGAAACCAGATCCGTAGCTGCTGTATCGGTGTCGCTAGAGGTTGTTTAACAGCGTAGCCTGTAGTCTAATATCAGATGTACCGCAATGGTTTACATACCAGCAGATAACCTTGGTGTTATTTGGTTTATGAAGTAGCGGAGGCGACCGTAATAACACTCCAGAATTAGATAAAAAATAAATAAAAATAAAGACTGCGTCACGAGAGAGAGCACCTCTCTCTTCGGTCTCTCACCTGGGAGATTAATATAGCACGAACGCGCTGACACATTTTCCACAACCCAATAAACGTGCTATTGTCGCTATACCAACAGCTACACATGTAATATTGTGTGGAGTGTCGGCTAATAACATGAATCGGTATTTACATGGGGTCGGCGCAGCATAGCTTTGTCTATTGCGATCTGCATTTCAGCACCATGGACAGGTCCCGATCTCTTAAACTTTGACAGACACACCACAGCGAAGGTTCACGACATGTCATTCCTCTGTTTTTAGATGATTGAAATGGAGGTGAAATACCGTTTATTAGGCCTATCCCGGCCACTAAACGTGTATATGTTCGCGTTAAAAGCCTCACTACTGAAATGAGATGGAAACGCTCTTTAAACAATCCACTGTATAAAACAACATAAGATTAAACGGATCATTATTTGCGGTCGGGCTTCAGCCAAGTTGTGAAATAAAACCTGATATCTTAGTTTTAATCAATGGAAAATGAAAAACATGATTTTGCCTGAGGTAGAGAGCATTGCGGTCCGTGATATTTAACCTGTTGTCATGACATGATGTGCTGTCCATGATATTTAAACGGTTGTCATGACGTGATGTGCTGTCCATGATATTTAAATGGTTGTCGTGGCGTGTTGTCATGACGTGATGTGCGGTCCATGATATTTAAACTGTTGTCATGACGTGATGTGCGGTCCATGATATTTAAACGGTTGTCGTGGCGTGTTGTCATGACGTGATGTGCGGTCCATGATATATAAACTGTTGTCATGACGTGATGTGCGGTCCATGATATTTAAACTGTTGTCATGACGTGATGTGCGGTCCATGATATTTAAACGGTTGTCGTGGCGTGTTGTCATGACGTGATGTGCGGTCCATGATATATAAACTGTTGTCATGACGTGATGTGCGGTCCATGATATTTAAACTGTTGTCATGACGTGATGTGCGGTCCATGATATTTAAACTGTTGTCATGACGTGATGTGCGGTCCATGATATTTAAACTGTTGTCATGACGTGATGTGCGGTCCATGATATTTAAACTGTTGTCATGACGTGATGTGCGGTCCATGATATTTAAACGGTTGTCGTGGCGTGTTATCATGACGTGATGTGCGGTCCATGATATTTAAACTGTTGTCATGACGTGATGTGCGGTCCATGATATTTAAACGGTTGTCGTGGCGTGTTATCATGACATGATGTGCGGTCATGATATTTAACCCCTGTGTGGCGTTCATGCTTTTGTTATTCTCCCGATCTTCTCGGGTCTGATGGTCTGATGGACCCACAACATTATTGGGTTTTTAAATCAATTCAGCCATAACAATCGAAGTAAACATACTTCATACTAAATACTTAGATGTTGACTTATATCAATTACAAGCCGTTTAGACAGCATACATGGCTAATATTTGCCATTTACTTGCTAGATCACACTTATCAATAAAAGTGCTATTCTTTTTTTAAATAAAATGTAATTTCAATCAAGACATGGGTGACATAAAGAATGTTTATCTTGAACAAATATAAATGAAACAAGGTTTTCATCACTATTGATGTTTATTGCTTTGAACTGAACAAATTGGAAGGACAGATTTTACATACACTATTTTATGGAAATGATAAATGAGCCCCATTGAACACAAAGTAAGGCCAGTTGACACACCACATGAGAGACAGAGTTTCTGTGTTTTGCAAGTGTGTTTATATAAGGGCACAAGACGAGACCCAGATGCAGACACACAATCCAACACGCAGACACGCAATCCAACACGCAGACACACAATCCAACACGCAGACACACAATCCAACACGCAGACACGCAATCCAACACGCAGACACGCAATCCAACACACAGACACACAATCCAACACGCAGACACCCAATCCAACACGCAGACACGCAATCCAACACGCAGACACGCAATCCAACACGCAGACACACAATCCAACATGCAGACACACAATCCAACACGCAGACACACAATCCAACACGCAGACACACAATCCAACACGCAGACACACAATCCAACACGCAGACACACAATCCAACACGCAGACACACAATCCAACACGCAGACACACAATCCAACACGCAGACACACAATCCAACACGCAGACACACAATCCAACACGCAGACACACAATCCAACACGCAGACACACAATCCAACACGCAGACACACAATCCAACAGACACACAATCCAACGCAGACACACAATCCAACACGCAGACACACAATCCAACACGCAGACACACAATCCAACACGCAGACACAATCCAACACGCAGACACACAATCCAACACGCAGACACACAATCCAACACGCAGACACGCAATCCAACACGCAGACACACAATCCAACACGCAGACACACAATCCAACACGCAGACACACAATCCAACACGCAGACACACAATCCAACACGCAGACACACAATCCAACACGCAGACACACAATCCAACACGCAGACACACAATCCAACACGCAGACACACAATCCAACACGCAGACACACAATCCAACACGCAGACACACAATCCACGCAGACACACAATCCAACACGCAGACACACAATCCAACACGCACACACAATCACACAATCCAACACGCAGACACACAATCCAACACGCAGACACGCAATCCAACACGCAGACACACAATCCAACACGTAGACACACAATCCAACACGCAGACACACAATCCAACACGCAGACACACAATCCAACACGCAGACACGCAATCCAACACGCAGACACACAATCCAACACGCAGACACGCAATCCAACACGCAGACACGCAATCCAACACACAGACACACAATCCAACACGCAGACACACAATCCAACACGCAGACACGCAATCCAACACGCAGACACGCAATCCAACACACAGACACACAATCCAACACGCAGACACCCAATCCAACACGCAGACACGCAATCCAACACGCAGACACGCAATCCAACACGCAGACACACAATCCAACACGCAGACACACAATCCAACACGCAGACACGCAATCCAACACGCACACACAATCCAACACGCAGACACGCAATCCAACACGCAGACACGCAATCCAACACACAGACACACAATCCAACACGCAGACACACAATCCAACACGCAGACACGCAATCCAACACGCAGACACGCAATCCAACACACAGACACACAATCCAACACGCAGACACCCAATCCAACACGCAGACACGCAATCCAACACGCAGACACGCAATCCAACACGCAGACACACAATCCAGCACGCAGACACACAATCCAACACGCAGACACACAATCCAACACGCAGACACACAATCCAAAAGGGGGAGGCAAGAGAATGGTCGTGGACAGGCAAAAGGTCAAACCCAGTTCAGAGTCCAGGAGGTACAGAGTGGCAGGCAGGCTCGAGATCAGGGTAGGCAGAATGTTCAGGTAGGCTCGAGGTCAGGGCAGGCAGGCTCGAGGTCAGGGCAGGCAGAGTGGTCAGGCAGGCTCGAGGTCAGGGCAGGCAGAATGGTCAGGCAGGCTCGAGGTCAGGGAAGGCAGAACGGTCAGGCAGGCTCAAGGTCAGGGCAGGCAGAACGGTCAGGCAGGCTCGAGGTCAGGGCAGGCAGAACGGTCAGGCAGGCTCGAGCTCAGGACAGGCAGAATGGTCAGGTAGGCTCGAGGTCAGGGCAGGCAGAATGGTCAGGTAGGCGGGTACGGAGTCCAGGAAACGGACAAAGGGTCAAAAAATCACGAGGACTAGAAAAAGAGAAGAGGAGCAGGAGTAGGGAAAAACGCTGGTTGACTTGAAAAACATACAAGACTAACTGGCACAGAGAGACAGGAAACACAGGGATAAATACACTGACACAGAGAGACAGGAAACACAGGGATAAATACACTGGCACAGAGAGACAGGAAACACAGGGATAAATACACTGGGACAGAGAGACAGGAAACACAGGGATAAATGCCCTGGCACAGAGAGACAGGAAACACAGGGATAAGTACACTGGCCCAGAGAGACAGGAAACACAGGGATATGTACACTGGCCCAGAGAGACAGGAAACACAGGGATAAATACACTGGTACAGAGAGACAGGAAACACAGGGATAAATACACTGGTAGAGAGAGACAGGAAACACAGGGATAAATACACTGGGACAGAGAGACAGGAAACACAGGGATAAATACACTGACACAGAGAGACAGGAAACACAGGGATAAATACACTGGCACAGAGAGACAGGAAACACAGGGATAAATACACTGGGACAGAGAGACAGGAAACACAGGGATAAATACACTGGGGCAGAGAGACAGGAAACACAGGGATAAATGGAAAATAAGCGACACCTGGAGGGGGTGGAGACAATCACAAGACAGGTGAAACAGATCAGCGTGTGACAATTCATTGCACTTGATGTATGTGTACTGTGACTTCCTGTCTATCTTGGGCCCACACACATCGCAACGCTTCTTCTTGTTGCTTGTGGCTGTAATGTAGAATAATGAAAACTCCTAGTTCAGGGATTTTACTAACATCTCACTCACATCTATGGTTACAGCAAGCCAAGGTAGGAGAGTCAGACACACACACATGCAACAACATCGCTCACACTTACTTCCTGTATTGGAGCTGTTGGTTCTGTGGGTCGGGCGGATGGGGCACCAGCATCCTCCTCCTGAATCCTCCTCACGATGGCTGCAGAAGCTGGGGTCTTTGGGATGTGACGCCTCCTCTGGATTTGAGGTCGAGCCAATGCCTTGCCCAGCTCTTCGAGAAATATCCGCCTCCTCTGGGTTTGAGGTCTAGCCAATGCCTTGCCCAGCTCTTCGAGAAACATCCGCCTCCTCTGGACTTGAGGTCTAGCCAATGCCTTGCCCAGCTCTTCGAGAAAGATCCGCCTCCTCTGGATTTGAGGTCTAGCCAATGCCTTGCCCAGCTCTTCGAGAAAGATCCGTCTCCTCTGGGTTTGAGGTCTAGCCAATGCCTTACCCAGCTCTTCGAGAAACATCCGCCTCTTCTGGACTTGAGGTCTAGCCAATGCCTTGCCCAGCTCTTCGAGAAATATCCGTCTCCTCTGGGTTTGAGGTCTAGCCAATGCCTTGCCCAGCTCTTCGAGAAACATCCGCCTCCTCTGGATTTGAGGTCAAGCCAATGCCTTGCCCAGCTCTTCGAGAAACATCCGCCTCCTCTGGACTTGAGGTCTAGCCAATGCCTTGCCCAGCTCTTCGAGAAATATCCGCCTCCTCTGGACTTGAGGTCTAGCCAATGCCTTGCCCAGCTCTTCGAGAAATATCCGCCTCCTCTGGGCTTGAGGTCTAGCCAATGCCTTGCCCAGCTCTTCGAGAAATATCCGCCTCCTCTGGACTTGAGGTCTAGCCAATGCCTTGCCCAGCTCTTCGAGAAATATCCGCCTCCTCTGGACTTGAGGTCTAGCCAATGCCTTGCCCAGCTCTTCGAGAAATATCCGCCTCCTCTGGGCTTGAGGTCTAGCCAATGCCTTGCCCAGCTCTTCGAGAAATATCCGCCTCCTCTGGACTTGAGGTCTAGCCAATGCCTTGCCCAGCTCTTCGAGAAACATCCGCCTCCTCTGGGTTTGAGGTCAAGCCAATGCCTTGCCCAGCTCTTCGAGAAATATCCGCCTCCTCTGGACTTGAGGTCTAGCCAATGCCTTGCCCAGCTCTTCGAGAAACATCCGCCTCCTCTGGGTTTGAGGTCTAGCCAATGCCTTGCCCAGCTCTTCGAGAAACATCCGCCTCCTCTGGACTTGAGGTCTAGCCAATGCCTTGACCAGCTCTTCGAGAAACATCCGTGTCCTCTGGAGCTTCTCTCTGTTCCTGTCTGGGTTCAACACCATCCAGATGACAAACGCGTTGTACGCCGAGATGTCCAGAAATGTTTTGCAGCTGTAGCCAGTCACCAGCTTGTCTAAATTGTCCACTCCTCCTTTTGTGGCGTTGTAATCCATTATGATATCAGTTTTTTTGATGTTCTTGTCAACAGATTGTCCCATTTCTATGCAGCGGACTCATAAATATCAAATCAAATCAAATCAAATTTTATTTGTCACATACACATGGTTACCACATTTTTGCCTTTCTTTGGCAAGTAGGACACTAGGGACGTGTCGGCCGTGAACACAAACAGGAATTGATAGGCCTGTTCCATGTATTCAACAGCTGAGGTGGGAGCTCTGGCTTGTTTTTCCTAATGTTCCTGCTAGATTCCTCTTGAGGAGCTCCTGTCCCAGCTTGTGCCAAGTAAAAAAAAAAGTTATTGCATCTTGATGTTGTGGCCACGGAGTCCCTGTGTCACGTCCAGGACAACCCTCATCCCTTGGTTCTTCTCAGGGGCTCCTCCATCTCGCTTCACCATAGACACTTGCAGGTTCCACACATATGATCAGCCTTAGACCTCTTATGTCCCCATATTGCTCTCATATATACACACAGTGGTTCCCCTCCATTCATCCCATCATAAAGTCCTTTAAGACCCCTTTCACCTGCAGTAAACCAGGTGGCAGAGCTCGAATGGTGACATGAGATAATGTCTCACTCTCTCATAGGCCCGAGTTGATTAAAATGGAATAAACAAGCCATGTGTGTGATATCAGTTAGTCACTTCCTGTTACCTAACGGGTGGGGGGGCCTAATTGGTTATGCCTCTTTCCATCCATGCACCATTCCGGGGGGGAGGGTGACCTAATTGGTTATGTGGTGCAATGCGTGCCCTCAGATCGCCCTATAATTTGACCCCTGTGACTCTCTCCTATAGGTACGTTCCAGGGCCAGTGGTTGGGGGGGGGGTGTGACCTAATTGGTTTTGTGGTGCAATGCGTGCCCTCAGATCGCCCTATAATTTGATCCCTGTGACTCTCTCCTGTAGGTACGTTCCAGGGCCAGTGGTTTGGGGGGGGGGTGACCCTGGTGGTTATGGTGCAATGCGTGCCCTCAGATCGCCCCCTATAATTTGACCCCTGTGACTCTCTCCTATAGGTACGTTCCAGGGCCAATGGTTGGGGGGGTTGACCTAATTGGTTTTGTGGTGTAATGCGTGCCCTCAGATCGCCCTATAACCTGACCCCTGTGACTCTCTCCTGTAATCTGACCCCTGTGACTCTCTCCTATAATCTGACCCCTGTGACTCTCTCCTATAATCTGACCCCTGTGACTCTCTCCTATAATCTGACCCCTGTGACTCTCTCCTATAATTTGACCCCTGTGACTCTCTCCTGTAATCTGACCCCTGTGACTCTCTCCTATAATTTCACCCCTGTGACTCTCTCCTATAATCTGACCCCTGTGACTCTCTCCTATAATCTGACACCTGTGACTCTCTCCTATAATCTGACCCCTGTGACTCTCTCCTGTAATCTGACCCCTGTGACTCTCTCCTATAATCTGACTCCTGTGACTCTCTCCTATAATCTGACCCCTGTGACTCTCTCCTATAATCTGACCCCTGTGACTCTCTCCTGTAATCTGACCCCTGTGACTCTCTCCTATAATCTGACCCCTGTGACTCTCTCCTGTAATCTGACCCCTGTGACCCTCTCCTATAATCTGACCCCTGTGACTCTCTCCTGTAATCTGACCCCTGTGACTCTCTCCTATAATCTGACCCCTGTGACTCTCTCCTATAATCTGACCCCTGTGACTCTCTCCTATAATCTGACCCTGTGACTCTCTCCTATAATCTGACCCCTGTGACTCTCTCCTATAATCTGACCCTGTGACTCTCTCCTGTAATCTGACCCCTGTGACTCTCTCCTGTAATCTGACCCCTGTGACTCTCTCCTATAATCTGACCCCTGTGACTCTCACCTATAATCTGACCCCTGTGACTCTCTCCTGTAATCTGACCCCTGTGACTCTCTCCTATAATCTGACCCCTGTGACTCTCTCCTGTAATCTGACCCGTGACTCTCTCCTATAATCTGACCCCTGTGACTCTCTCCTGTAATCTGACCCCTGTGACTCTCTCCTATAATCTGACCCCTGTGTCTCTCTCCTATAATCTGACCCCTGTGACTCTCTCCTGTAATCTGACCCCTGTGACTCTCTCCCTATAATCTGACCCCTGTGACTCTCCTATAATCTGACCCCGTGACTCTCTCCTATAATCTGATCCCTGTGACTCTCTCCTATAATCTGACCCTGTGACTCTCTCCTATAATCTGACCCCTGTGACTCTCTCCTATAATCTGACCCCTGTGAGACTCTCTCCTATAATCTGACCCCCTGTGACTCTCCCATGCCAGGTACGTTCCAGGGCCAGTGGCTGGGGGGATGCGGGCACGGCTATGGGGTCCGGCAGAGCGTACCATGCGGCATGGCGGCCGTCATCCTCTACCCGCTCCCGCACGTCCATAAACTCCCTCCGCTCCGAGCACAGCCACGCCCCACCACCCCTGGAGGACGGTGCCGGGACTGTCGTCCCGCCTGCGACGCGGGGTGGTGGGGGCGGGCTGGTCGGGAGTCCGTGGGGAGGGGAGAAAGCTTCGCTGACTGCGCCCAGCCAGGGCGGACCGTCGAGGGGAAGAGAGGGAAAGGTGAGACTTCTGATGTGCTGTTTGTGGGCGTGGTCGGGCTCCATGAGCTAATACTTCAATATCCATTAGCCCTGCTTTTCTAGTAAAATCTATTGGTACTTTGACATGGACTGGATTCCCCGTTGCGTTGCGTTATTATGTCACGCTTGTGTTTGTATGTCAGTGGTCCATTTCTGTAAAGTTGCATGGTATTTTGTAGGATAAATAACGTCGTGTCGTTTCATATCCCAGGCCGTTTCCGCCAGTCGATCCTGAGTGGTCTGAAGCTGCGTCGCTCCGAGTCCAAGAGTTCCCTGGCCAGCCAGCTGAGTAAACAGAGCTCATTCTGCAGCGAGGCCGGCATGAGCACCGTCTCCTCTGCCGCCTCCGACATCCACTCCAACGCTAGCCAGGACGGCGAGCAGGGTGCTCCTGTGGATGCCACGGTCACCGAGGCCTACGCCGGCGAGTGGCGCAGTGACCAGCGGGCGGGTTGGGGCGTGAGCCGGCGCTCCGACGGTCTACGCTACGAGGGGGAGTGGGTGGCCAACAAGCGCCATGGTTACGGCTGTACAACGTTCCCCGACAGCACCAAAGAGGAAGGGAAGTACAAGCAGAACGCGCTGGTCAGCGGGAAGCGGAAGAACCTGATTCCTCTGAGAGCCAGTAAGATCAGGGAGAAGGTGGAGCGGGCTGTGGAAGCGGCTGAGAA
>NW_027005279.1:18889-39429 GCF_036934945.1 Oncorhynchus masou masou
GACTACTGTTACCACAGCAACAGAGATCAACACCACTGGTCTGTTTCTCACCTGGACAGGGCGATCTCTGCCTTCTGCTTGGCGATGTCTGCAGCTAGCTCTAACCCCGACTACTGTTACCACAGCAACAGAGATCAACACCATGGGTCTGTTTCTCACCTGGACAGGGCGATCTCTGCCTTCTGCTTGGCGATGTCTGCAGCTAGCTCTAACCCCGACTACTGTTACCACAGCAACAGAGATCAACACCACTGGGTCTGTTTCTCACCTGGACAGGGCGATCTCTGCCTTCTGCTTGGCGATGTCTGCAGCTAGCTCTAACCCCGACTACTGTTACCACAGCAACAGAGATCAACACCACGGGTCTGTTTCTCACCTGGACAGGGCGATCTCTGCCTTCTGCTTGGCGATGTCTGCAGCTAGCTCTAACCCCGACTACTGTTACCACAGCAACAGAGATCAACACCATGGGTCTGTTTCTCACCTGGACAGGGCGATCTCTGCCTTCTGCTTGGCGATGTCTGCAGCTAGCTCTAACCCCGACTACTGTTACCACAGCAACAGAGATCAACACCACGGGTCTGTTTCTCACCTGGACAGGGCGATCTCTGCCTTCTGCTTGGCGATGTCTGCAGCTAGCTCTAACCCCGACTACTGTTACCACAGCAACAGAGATCAACACCATGGGTCTGTTTCTCACCTGGACAGGGCGATCTCTGCCTTCTGCTTGGCGATGTCTGCAGCTAGCTCTAACCCCGACTACTGTTACCACAGCAACAGAGATCAACACCACGGGTCTGTTTCTCACCTGGACAGGGCGATCTCTGCCTTCTGCTTGGTGATGTCTGCAGCTAGCTCTAACCCCGACTACTGTTACCACAGCAACAGAGATCAACACCACGGGTCTGTTTCTCACCTGGACAGGGCGATCTCTGCCTTCTGCTTGGCGATGTCTGCAGCTAGCTCTAACCCCGACTACTGTTACCACAGCAACAGAGATCAACACCACGGGTCTGTTTCTCACCTGGACAGGGCGATCTCTGCCTTCTGCTTGGCGATGTCTGCAGCTAGCTCTAACCCCGACTACTGTTACCACAGCAACAGAGATCAACACCATGGGTCTGTTTCTCACCTGGACAGGGCGATCTCTGCCTTCTGCTTGGCGATGTCTGCAGCTAGCTCTAACCCCGACTACTGTTACCACAGCAACAGAGATCAACACCACTGGTCTGTTTCTCACCTGGACAGGGCGATCTCTGCCTTCTGCTTGGCGATGTCTGCAGCTAGCTCTAACCCCGACTACTGTTACCACAGCAACAGAGATCTCCGGCTCCCTAACCTAAGCCCAACCTTACCCTAGCTCTAACCCGACTCACTGTTACCACAGCAACAGAGATCTCCGGCCCCTAACCTAAGCCTAACCTACCCCCTAGCTCTAACCTGACTACTGTTACCACAGCAACAGAGATCTCCGGCTCCCTAATCTAAGCCTAACCTTACCCCTAGCTCTAACCCGACTACTGTTACCACAGCAACAGAAATCTCCGACTACTGCTCCCTAACCTAAGCCTAACCTTACCCTTAGCTCTAACCCGACTACTGTTACCACAGCAACAGAGATCTCCGGTTCCCTAACCTAAGCCCAACCTTACCCCTAGCTCTAACCCGACTACTGTTACCACAGCAACAGAGATCTCCGGCTCCCTAACCTATGCCTAACCTTACCCCTAGCTCTAACCTGACTACTGTTACCACAGCAACAGAGATCTCCGGCTCCCTAATCTGGAAGCCTAACCTTACCCTTAGCTCTAACCCGACTACTGTTACCACAGCAACAGAGATCAACACCACTGGTCTGTTTCTCACCTGGACAGGGCGATCTCTGCCTTCTGCTTTACGATGTCTGCAGCTAGCTCTAACCCCGACTACTGTTACCACAGCAACAGAGATCAACACCACTGGTCTGTTTCTCACCTGGACAGGGCGATCTCTGCCTTCTGCTTGGCGATGTCTGCAGCTAGCTCTAACCCCGACTACTGTTACCACAGCAACAGAGATCAACACCACGGGTCTGTTTCTCACCTGGACAGGGCGATCTCTGCCTTCTGCTTGGCGATGTCTGCAGCTAGCTCTAACCCCGACTACTGTTACCACAGCAACAGAGATCAACACCACGGGTCTGTTTCTCACCTGGACAGGGCGATCTCTGCCTTCTGCTTGGCGATGTCTGCAGCTAGCTCTAACCCCGACTACTGTTACCACAGCAACAGAGATCAACACCACGGGTCTGTTTCTCACCTGGACAGGGCGATCTCTGCCTTCTGCTTGGCGATGTCTGCAGCTAGCTCTAACCCCGACTACTGTTACCACAGCAACAGAGATCAACACCTCATGGGTCTGTTTCTCACCTGGACAGGGCGATCTCTGCCTTCTGCTTGGCGATGTCTGCAGCTAGCTCTAACCCCGACTACTGTTACCACAGCAACAGAGATCAACACCACTGGTCTGTTTCTCACCTGGACAGGGCGATCTCTGCCTTCTGCTTGGCGATGTCTGCAGCCAGCTCTAACCCCGACTACTGTTACCACAGCAACAGAGATCAACACCACTGGTCTGTTTCTCACCTGGACAGGGCGATCTCTGCCTTCTGCTTGGCGATGTCTGCAGCTAGCTCTAACCCCGACTACTGTTACCACAGCAACAGAGATCAACACCATGGGTCTGTTTCTCACCTGGACAGGGCGATCTCTGCCTTCTGCTTGGCGATGTCTGCAGCTAGCTCTAACCCCGACTACTGTTACCACAGCAACAGAGATCAACACCACTGGTCTGTTTCTCACCTGGACAGGGCGATCTCTGCCTTCTGCTTGGCGATGTCTGCAGCTAGCTCTAACCCCGACTACTGTTACCACAGCAACAGAGATCAACACCACTGGTCTGTTTCTCACCTGGACAGGGCGATCTCTGCCTTCTGCTTGGCGATGTCTGCAGCTAGCTCTAACCCCGACTACTGTTACCACAGCAACAGAGATCAACACCATGGGTCTGTTTCTCACCTGGACAGGGCGATCTCTGCCTTCTGCTTGGCGATGTCTGCAGCCTTCTCAGCCGCTTCCACAGCCCGCTCCACCTTCTCCCTGATCTTACTGGCTCTCAGAGGAATCAGGTTCTTCCGCTTCCCGCTGACCAGCGCGTTCTGCTTGTACTTCCCTTCCTCTTTGGTGCTGTCGGGGAACGTTGTACAGCCGTAACCATGGCGCTTGTTGGCCACCCACTCCCCCTCGTAGCGTAGACCGCTGGAGCGCCGGCTCACGCCCCAACCCGCCCGCTGGTCACTGCGCCACTCGCCGGCGTAGGCCTCGGTGACCGTGGCATCCACAGGAGCACCCTGCTCGCCGTCCTGGCTAGCGTTGGAGTGGATGTCGGAGGCTGCAGAGGAGACGGTGCTCATGCCGGCCTCGCTGCAGAACGAGCTCTGTTTACTCAGCTGGCTGGCCAGGGAACTCTTGGACTCGGAGCGACGCAGCTTCAGACCACTCAGGATCGACTGGCGGAAACGGCCTGGGATATGAAACGACACGACGTTATTTATCCTACAAAATACCATGCAACTTTACAGAAATGGACCACTGACATACAAACACAAGCGTGACATAATAACGCAACGCAACGGGGAATCCAGTCCATGTCAAAGTACCAATAGATTTTACTAGAAAAGCAGGGCTAATGGATATTGAAGTATTAGCTCATGGAGCCCGACCAGCTGCCCACAAACAGCACATCAGAAGTCTCACCTTTCCTCTTCCCTCGACGGTCCGCCTCGCTGGGCGCAGTCAGAGCGAAGCCCCCCCTCCCCACGGGACTCCCGACCAGCCCGCCCCCCACCACCGCGTCGGCAGGCGAGACGACGGTCCCGGCACCGTCCTCCAGCGGGGTGGGGGGGCCGTGGCTGTGCTCGGAGCGGAGGGAGTTTATGGACGTGCGGAGCGGGTAGAGGATGACGGCCGCCATGCCGTATGGTACGCTCTGCCGGACCCCATAGCCGTGCCGCATCCCCCCCAGCCACTGGCCCTGGAACGTACCTACATGGGAGAGTCACAGGGGTCAGATTATAGGAGAGAGTCACAGGGGTCAGATTATAGGAGAGAGTCACAGGGGTCAGATTATAGGAGAGAGTCACAGGGGTCAGATTATAGGAGAGAGTCACAGGGGTCAGATTATAGGAGAGAGTCACAGGGGTCAGATTATAGGAGAGAGTCACAGGGTCAGATTACAGGAGAGAGTCACAGGGGTCAGATTATAGGAGAGGGTCACAGGGGTCAGATTACAGGAGAGAGTCACAGGGGTCAGATTATAGGAGAGAGTCACAGGGGTCAGATTACAGGAGAGAGTCACAGGGGTCAGATTATAGGAGAGAGTCACAGGGGTCAGATTACAGGAGAGAGTCACAGGGGTCAGATTATAGGAGAGAGTCACAGGGGTCAGATTATAGGAGAGAGTCACAGGGGTCAGATTACAGGAGAGAGTCACAGGGGTCAGATTATAGGAGAGAGTCACAGGGGTCAGATTATAGGAGAGAGTCACAGGGGTCAGATTACAGGAGAGAGTCACAGGGGTCAGATTATAGGAGAGAGTCACAGGGGTCAGATTACAGGAGAGCGTCACAAGGGTCAGATTATAGGAGAGAGTCACAGGGGTCAGATTACAGGAGAGAGTCACAGTGGTCAGATTATAGGAGAGAGTCACAGGGGTCAGATTATAGGAGAGAGTCACAGGGGTCAGATTATAGGAGAGAGTCACAGGGGTCAGATTATAGGAGAGAGTCACAGGGGTCAGATTATAGGAGAGAGTCACAGGGGTCAGATTATAGGAGAGAGTCACAGGGGTCAGATTATAGGAGAGAGTCACAGGGGTCAGATTACAGGAGAGAGTCACAGGGGTCAGATTATAGGAGAGAGTCACAGGGGTCAGATTATAGGAGAGAGTCACAGGGGTCAGATTAGGAGAGAGTCACAGGGGTCAGATTACAGGAGAGAGTCACAGGGGTCAGATTACAGGAGAGAGTCACAAGGGTCAGATTATAGGAGAGAGTCACAGGGGTCAGATTATAGGAGAGAGTCACAGGGTCAGATTACAGGAGAGAGTCACAGGGGTCAGATTATAGGAGAGAGTCACAGGGGTCAGATTATAGGAGAGAGTCACAGGGGTCAGATTATAGGAGAGAGTCACAGGGGTCAGATTATAGGAGAGAGTCACAGGGGTCAGATTATAGGAGAGAGTCACAGGGGTCAGATTATAGGAGAGAGTCACAGGGGTCAGATTATAGGAGAGAGTCTGAGGGGTCAGATTACAGGAGAGAGTCACAGGGGTCAGATTATAAACCACTGGCCCAGGGGTCAGATTACAGGAGAGAGTCACAGGGTCAGATTATAGGAGAGAGTCTGGAGGGGTCAGATTACAAAACCAATTAGGTCACAGGGGTCAGATTACAGGAGAGCGTCACAAGGGTCAGATTATAGGAGAGAGTCACAGGGGTCAGATTATAGGAGAGAGTCACAGGGGCAGATTACAGGAGAGAGTCACCGGAATGGTCAGATTATGGAAAGAGTCACAGGGGTCAGATTACAGGAGAGAGTCACAGGGTCAGATTATAGGAGAGAGTCACAGGGTCAGATTATTCCAGGAGAGAGTCACAGGTGTCAGATTATAGGAGAGATTATCTCAGGGGTCAGGATTATAGGAGAGAGCCACCTGGTTTACTGCAGATTATAGGAGAGAGTCACAGGGGAGATTATGAGGAGAATGGAGGGGAACCACAGGGTCAGATTATAGGAGAGAGTCACAGGGGTCAGATTATAAGAGAGTCACAGGGGTCAGATTGTGGAACCTGCAAGTGTCTATGGTGAAGCAAGATGGCCCTGGAAGCCCCTGAGAAGAGTCACAGGGATCAGATTGTCCTGGGCGATGACACAGGGACTCCGTGGCCACAACATCAAAACCAACTTTTAGGGTCAACCCCCCAACCATTGGCCCTGGAACTCCTCAGGAGAGGAGTCAGCAGGGAACATTAGGAAAATCTGCCAGGCTCCCACCTCAGTATTGAATACATGGAACACTATCAATTCCTGTTTGTGTCACGGCCCCCACGTCCCCAACCACTGGCCCTGGAACATACCTAAAGGCAAAAAATGAGTAACATGGGTGACAAATAAAATTGATTTGATTTGATTTGATATTTAGGAGTCCGCACCATAGAACCATGGGACAATCTGGACCCTGGAACATCAAAAAAACTGAAATCATAATGGGATTCAAATTATAGGGCGATCTGAGGGCACGATTGCACCACAAAACCATTTAGGTCACCCCCAACCACTGGCCCTGGAACGTACCCAGGAGAGGAACAGAGGTCAAATTATAGGGCGATCTGAGGGCACGCATTGCACCACAAACCAATTAGGTCCCCCCCGGAATGGTGCATGGATGGAAAGAGGCATAACCAGAGGAGCCCCCCCCCCCAAGAGTTGGTAACAGGAAGTGACTAACTGATATCACAGACATGGCTTGATTTATTCCAAAGATCAACATTGGGCCTATCCAGAGGAGGAGGATTATCTCATGTCAGCTGGGCAAGGCATTGGCTAGACCTGGTTTACCAGAGGAGGCGGATGTTTCTCGACCAGAAGAGCTTTTATGATGGGATGAATCCAGGGAACCACTGTGTGTTTATATGAAGAGCAATATGGGGACATAAGAGGTCTAAGGCTGATCATACCCAGTGGAACCGGAAGTGTCTATGGTGAAGCAAGATGGAGAGCCCCTGAGAAATCCAAGGATGCGGATGTTTCCAAAGAGCTGACACAGGGACTTGGCTAGACCTCAAGTGCAATAACTTTTTGTTTTTACTTGGCACAAGCTGGGACAGGAGCTTCCTCAAGAGGAATCTAGCAGGAACATTGGAGAAAACAAGTCCAGAGCTCCCAAAGAGCTGTTGAATACATGGAACAGGCCTATCAATTCCAGAGGTTCACGGCGACACGTCTCGAAGAGCTGTCCAAGGCTTGCCAAAGAAAGGCAAAAATGTGGTAACCATGTGTATGTGACAAATAAAATTTGGCTTGATTTCAAACCCATGAGTCGGATGCATAGAAACTGGGCAAGGCATTGGCAAGAACATCAAGCCCAGAAATCGGATGGATTTCTCGAAGAGCTGGGCAAGGCATTGGCTAGACCTCAAACCCAGAGGAGGCGGATGGCTACAGCTGGCAAACATTTCTGGACATCTCAAGTCCAGAGGAGGCGTTTGTCATCTGAAGTACTGGGCAAGACATTGGAACAGACCTCAAACCCAGAGGACACGGATATTTCTCGAAGAACTGGGCAAGGCATTGGCTAGACTTCAAATCCAGAGGAGGCGGATGTTTCTCGAAGAGCTGGGCAAGGCATTGGTTAGACCTCAAATCCAGAGGAGGCGGATGTTTCTCGAAGAGCTGGGCAAGGCATTGGCTCGACCTCAAACCCAGAGGAGGCGGATGTTTCTCGAAGAGCTGGGCAAGGCATTGGTTAGACCTCAAATCCAGAAGAGGCGGATGTTTCTCGAAGAGCTGGGCAAGGCATTGGCTAGACCTCAAACCCAGAGGAGGCGGATGTTTCTCAAAGAGCTGGGCAAGGCATTGGCTAGACCTCAAGTCCAGAGGAGGCGGATGTTTCTCAAAGAGCTGGGCAAGGCATTGGCTAGACCTCAAATCCAGAGGAGGCGGATCTTTCTCGAAGAGCTGGGCAAGGCATTGGCTAGACCTCAAACCCAGAGGAGGCGGATGTTTCTCGAAGAGCTGGGCAAGGCATTGGCTAGACCTCAAGTCCAGAGGAGGCGGATGTTTCTCGAAGAGCTGGGCAAGGCATTGGCTAGACCTCAAGCCCAGAGGAGGCGGATGTTTCTCGAAGAGCTGGGCAAGGCATTGGCTAGACCTCAAACCCAGAGGAGGCGGATGTTTCTCGAAGAACTGGGCAAGGCATTGGCTAGACCTCAAGTCCAGAGGAGGCGGATGTTTTTCGAAGTACTGGGCAAGGCATTGGCTAGACCTCAAACCCAGAGGAGGCGGATATTTCTCGAAGAGCTGGGCAAGGCATTGGCTCGACCTCAAACCCAGAGGAGGCGGATGTTTCTCGAAGAGCTGGGCAAGGCATTGGTTAGACCTCAAATCCAGAAGAGGCGGATGTTTCTCGAAGAGCTGGGCAAGGCATTGGCTCGACCTCAAACCCAGAGGAGGCGGATGTTTCTCGAAGAGCTGGGCAAGGCATTGGTTAGACCTCAAATCCAGAAGAGGCGGATGTTTCTCGAAGAGCTGGGCAAGGCATTGGCTCGACCTCAAACCCAGAGGAGGCGTCACATCCCAAGGACCCCAGCCTCTGCAGCCGTCGTGAGGAGGATTCAGGAGGAGGATGCTGGTGCCCCATCCGCCCGACCCACAGAACCAACTACTCCAATACAGGAAGTAAGTGTGAGCGATGTTGTTGCATGTGTGTGTGTCTGACTCTCCTACCTTGGCTTGCTGTAACCATAGATGTGAGTGAGATGTTAGTAAAATCCCTGAACTAGGAGTTTTCATTATTCTACATTACAGCCACAAGCAACAAGAAGAAGCGTTGCGATGTGTGTGGGCCCAAGATAGACAGGAAGTCACAGTACACATACATCAAGTGCAATGAATTGTCACACGCTGATCTGTTTCACCTGTCTTGTGATTGTCTCCACCCCCTCCAGGTGTCGCTTATTTTCCATTTATCCCTGTGTTTCCTGTCTCTGTGCCCCAGTGTATTTATCCCTGTGTTTCCTGTCTCTGTGCCCCAGTGTATTTATCCCTGTGTTTCCTGTCTCTCTGCACCAGTGTATTTATCCCTGTGTTTCCTGTCTCTCTGTCCCAGTGTATTTATCCCTGTGTTTCCTGTCTCTCTGTGCCAGTGTATTTATCCCTGTGTTTCCTGTCTCTCTGTGTCAGTGTATTTATCCCTGTGTTTCCTGTCTCTCTGTGCCAGTTCGTCTTGTATGTTTTTCAAGTCAACCAGCGTTTTTCCTTACTCCTGCTCCTCTTCTCTTTTTCTAGTCCTCATGATTTTTTGACCCTTTGTCCGTTTCCTGGACTCCGTACCCGCCTACCTGACCATTCTGCCTGCCCTGACCTCGAGCATTCTGCCTGCCCCCTGACCTCGCCCTGACCTCGAGCCTGCCTGACCGTTCTGCCTGCCCTGACCTCGAGCCTGCCTGACCATTCTGCCTGCCCTGACCTCGAGCCTGCCTGACCATTCTGCCTGCCCTGACCTCGAGCCTGCCTGCCACTCTGTACCTGCCTGCCTGACCATTCTGCCTGCCCTGACCTTGAGCCTGCCTGACCGTTCTGCCTTCCCTGACCTCGAGCCTGCCTGACCATTCTGCCTGCCCTGACCTCGAGCCTGCCTGACCACTCTGCCTGCCCTGACCTCGAGCCTGCCTGCCCTGACCTCGAGCCTACCTGAACATTCTGCCTACCCTGATCTCGAGCCTGCCTGCCACTCTGTACCTCCTGGACTCTGAACTGGGTTTGACCTTTTGCCTGTCCACGACCATTCTCTTGCCTCCCCCTTTTGGAATGCGTGTCTGCGTGTTGGATTGCGTGTCTGCGTGTTGGATTGTGTGTCTGCGTGTTGGATTGTGTGTCTGCGTGTTGGATTGTGTGTCTGCGTGTTGGATTGTGTGTCTGCGTGTTGGATTGTGTGTCTGCGTGTTGGATTGTGTGTCTGCGTGTTGGATTGCGTGTCTGCGTGTTGGATTGTGTGTCTGCGTGTTGGATTGTGTGTCTGCGTGTTGGATTGTGTGTCTGCGTGTTGGATTGTGTGTCTGCGTGTTGGATTGCGTGTCTGCGTGTTGGATTGCGTGTCTGCGTGTTGGATTGCGTGTCTGCGTGTTGGATTGTGTGTCTGCGTGTTGGATTGTGTGTCTGCGTGTTGGATTGTGTGTCTGCGTGTTGGATTGTGTGTCTGCGTGTTGATTGCGTGTCTGCGTGTTGGATTGTGTGTCTGCGTGTTGGATTGTGTGTCTGCGTGTTGGATTGCGTGTCTGCGTGTTGGATTGTGTGTCTGCGTGTTGGATTGCGTGTCTGCGTGTTGGATTGTGTGTCTGCGTGTTGGATTGTGTGTCTGCGTGTTGGATTGTGTGTCTGCATCTGGGTCTCGTCTTGTGCACTTATATAAATACACTTGCAAAACACAGAAACTCTGTCTCTCATGTGGTGTGTCAACTGGCCTTACTTTGTGTTCAATGGGGCTCATTTATCATTTCCATAAAATAGTGTATGTAAAATCTGTCCTTCCAATTTGTTCAGTTCAAAGCAATAAACATCAATAGTGATGAAAACCTTGTTTCATTTATATTTGTTTAAGATAAACATTCTTTATTCCACCCATGTCTTGATTGTAATTACATCACGTCATGACAACAGTTTAAATATCATGGACCGCACATCACGTCATGACAACACGCCACGACAACCGTTTAAATATCATGGACAGCACATCATGTTATGATAACAGGTTAAATATCACGGACCGCAATGCTCTCTACCTCAGGCAAAATCATGTTTTTCATTTTCCATTGATTAAAACTAAGATATCAGGTTTTATTTCACAACTTGGCTGAAGCCCGACCGCAAATAATGATCCGTTTAATCTTATGTTGTTTTATACAGTGGATTGTTTAAAGAGCGTTTCCATCTCATTTCAGTAGTGAGGCTTTTAACGCGAACATATACACGTTTAGTGCCGGGATAGGCCTAATAAACGGTATTTCACCTCCATTTCAATCATCTAAAAACAGAGGAATGACATGTCGTGAACCTTCGCTGTGGTGTGTCTGTCAAAGTTTAAGAGATCGGGACCTGTCCATGGTGCTGAAATGCAGATCGCAATAGACAAAGCTATGCTGCGCCGACCCCATGTAAATACCGATTCATGTTTTTAGCCGACACTCCACACAATATTACATGTGTAGCTGTTGGTATAGCGACAATAGCACGTTTATTGGGTTGTGGAAAATGTGTCAGCTCGTTCGTGCTATATTAATCTCCCAGGTGAGAGACCGAAGAGAGAGAGGTGCTCTCTCTCGTGACGCAGTCTTTATTTTTATTTATTTTTTATCTAATTCTGGAGTGTTATTACGGTCGCCTCCGCTACTTCATAAACCAAATAACACCAAGGTTATCTGCTGGTATGTAAACCATTGCGGTACATCTGATATTAGACTACAGGCTACGCTGTTAAACAACCTCTAGCGACACCAATACAGCAGCTACGGATCTGGTTTCCATGGTCCCCTCTGCATCACTTATTGACCCCTCTCTCTCTACCTTTCACTATATCACTATCTCTTCCTCTCTTCCTCCCTCACTTTACCTCCCTCTCTCTATCTCCCTCTCTTCCTCCCTCACTCTACCTCCCTCTCTTCCTCCCTCACTCTGCCTACCGCTCTTCCTCCCTCACTCTACCTCCCTCTCTTCCTCCCTCACTCTACCTACCTCTCTTCCTCCCTCCCTCACTCTACCTACCTCTCCTCCTCCCTCTCTCTACCTACCTCTCTTCCTTCCTCACTCTACCTAGATCTCTTCCTCCCTCACTCTACCTACCTCTCTTCCTCCCTCACTCTACCTCCCTCTCTTCCTCCCTCCCTCACTCTACCTACCTCTCTTCCTTCCTCACTCTACCTCCCTCTCTTCCTCCCTCACTCTACCTCCCCTCTTCCTTCCTCACTCTACCTACCTCTTCCTCCCTCACTCTACCTCCCTCTCTTCCTCCCTCCTCCCTCACTCTACCTACCTCTCTTCCTCCCTCCCTCACTCTACTCTACCTCTCCTCCTCCTCACTCTACCTCCCTCTCTTCCTCCCTCACTCTACCTACCTCTTCCTCCAACACTCTACCTACCTCTTCCTTCCTCCCTCACTCTACCTACCTCTCTGCCTCCCTCACTCTACCTCCCTCTCGACATTCCCTCAATCTCTACCTCTCTTCCTCCCTCACTCTACCTCCCTCTCTTCCTCCCTCACTCTACCTACCTCTCTTCCTCCCTCACTCTACCTCCCTCTCGACCTTTCCCTATCTACCTCTCTTCCTCCCTCACTCTACCTCCCTCTCTTCCTCCCTCACTCTACCTCCCTCTCTTCCTCCCTCACTCTACCTACCTCTCTTCCTCCCTCACTCTGCCTACCTCTCTCCCTCCCTCACTCACTCTACCTCTTCCTCCCTCACTCTACCTCCCTCTCTTCCTCCCTCCCCACTCTACCTAGATCTCTTCCTCCCTCTATCTACCTCCCTCTCTTCCTTCCTCACTCTACCCTACCTCTCTTCCTCCCTCATTCTACCTCCCTCTCTACCTTTCCCTATCTCTACCTCTCTTCCTCCCTCAATCTACCTCCCTCTCTTCCTCCCTCACTCTGCCTCCTCGGGGCTTCCTCCCTCACTCTACCTACCTCTTCCTCCCTCACTCTACCTACCTCTCTCCCTCCCTCACTCTACCTACCTTCCTTCCTCCCTCACTTTACCTACCTCTCTTCCTCCCTCACTCTACCTACCTCTCTTCCTCCCTCACTCAACCCACCTCTTCCTCCTCACACTACCTCCTCTCTTCCTCCCTCACTCTTCCTCCCTCTCTTCCTCTCCTCTACCTCCCTCTCTTCCTCCCTCACTCTACCTACCTCTCTTCCTCCCTCACTCTACCCCTTCCTCTCTTCCTCCCTCACTCTACCTACCTCTCTTCCTCCCTCACTCTACCTCCCCTTCTTCCTCCCTCTCCCTCACTCTACCTCCCTCTCTTCCTCCCTCACTCTGCCTCCCTCTCTTCCTCCCTCACTCTACCTCCCTCTCTTCCTCCCTCACTCTACCTACCTCTCTTCCTCCCTCACTCTACCTACCTCTCTTCCTCCCTCACTCTACCTACCTCTCTTCCTCCCTCACTCTACATCCCTCTATTCCTCCCTCCCTCACTCTACCTACCTCTCTTCCTTCCTCACTCTACCTTCCTCTCTTCCTCCCTCACTCTACCTAACTCCCTTCCTCCCTCAATCCACCTACCTCTCTTCCTCCCTCACTTTACCTCCCTCTCTTCCTCCCTCACTCTACCTACCTCTCTTCCTCCCTCACTCTACCTCCCTCTCTTCCTCCCTCCCTCACTCTACCTCCCTCTCTTCCTCCTCACTCTACCTATCTCTCTTCCTCCCTCACTCCACCTACCTCTTCCTCCCTCCCTCACTCTACCTTCCTCTCTTCCTCCCTCACTCTACCTACCTCTCTTCCTCCCTCACTCCACCTACCTCTCTTCCTCCCTCACTCTACCTACCTATCTTCCTTCCTCACTCTACCTCCTCACTTCCTCCCTCACTTTACCTCTCTCTCTCTTCCTCCCTCACTCTACCTACCTCTCTTCCTCCCTCACTCTACCTCCTCTCTTCCCTCCCTCACTCTACCTACCTCTCTTCCTCCCTCCTGCACTCTACCTCCCTCGCTTCCTCCCTCACTCTACCTACCTCTCTTCTTCCCTCACTCTACCTCCCTCTTTTCCTCCCTCACTCTACCTCCCTCTCTTCCTCCCTCACTCCACCTCCCTCTCTTCCTCCCTCACTCTACCTCCCTCTCTTCCTCCCTCACTCTACTTACCTCTCTTCCTCCCTCACTCTACCCCCCTCTCTTCCTCCCTCACTCTATCCCCCTCTCTTCCTTCCTCACTCTACCTCCCTCTCTTCCTCCCTCACTCTACCTACCTTTCTTCCTCCCTCACTTACCTCCCCTCTCTTCCTCCCCTCACTCTACCCCTCTCTTCCTTCCTCTCTCACTCTACCTACCTCTCTTCCTCCCTCACTCTTTCCCCCTCTCTTCCTTCCTCACTCTACCTCCGTCTCTTCCTCCCTCACTCTACCTACCTCTCTTCCTCCCTCACTCTACCTCCCTCTCTTCCTCCCTCACTCTACCCCCCTCTCTTCCTCCCTCACTCTATCCCCCTCTCTTCCTTCCTCACTCTACCTCCCTCTCTTCCTCCCTCACTCTACCTACCTTTCTTCCTCCCTCACTCTACCTCCCTCTCTTCCTCCTCACTCTACCCCCTCTTCCTTCCTCTCTCACTCTACCTCCCTCTCTTCCTCCCTCACCCACCTCCCTCTCTTCCTCCCCACTCTACCTCCTCTCTTCCTCCCTCACTCTACTTTACCTCTCTTCCTCCTCACTCTTACCCCCTCTCTTCCTCCTCACTCTATCCCCCTCTCTTCCTTCCTCACTCTTACCTCCCTCTTCCTCCCTCACTCTACCTACCTCTCTTCCCCCTCACTCTACCCCCTCTCTTCCTTCCTCTCTCACTCTACCTCCTTCCTTCCTCCCCTCACTCTACCTCCCTCTTCCTCCCTCACTCTACCTCCCTCTCTTCCTTCCTCCCTCTCTCACTCTACCCCCTCTCTTCCTTCCTCCCTCACTCTACCTCCCTCTCTTCCTCCTCACTCTACCCCCTCTCTTCCTTCCTCTCTCACTCTACCCCCTCTCTCTTCCTTCCTCTCTCACTCTACCTACCTCTCTTCCTCCCTCACTCTACCCCTCTCTTCCTTCCCCCAGCACCCCTCCCTGCCTCTCTCGGCTCATCCCGGTTTAGTGCAATGGAGTTGCTTTGGTTTTCAAACGGCCTAGATTAGGGACAGTTTGACATTTACTGTGTGTGTTGGGGGGGGGCAGATGTCTCTTTATATTACATTGGAGTGGATGAACATGCGCAGTTAGCCTACAGGACACCTTTTAAGTAGCCGAGTGAAATGAATACATTTTAAAAGTTAAGTTAAGTGACCAATATTTAGACAATATTGAAGCGTTTGAGGTCAAGGAATAGCTACTCTGATTGTTAAGGAGGCAGAACGCTACGTTAATCTTTCCTGAATAACTGGGCCTGCTGGGCGCATGAGACTGTGTGGCTACACAATGTAGGACGACTTGGGAGAATGACGACGGGCAGCAGACAGCGTATCAGAGGGAAAATACAGCCAGACTGTCCTGTACGGTGCCTTATCGAGATCAGGAGTAGAGCCACAATTCATCCAGACGGAATGAAACATTCAAATATCGGGGCTTTTGCGCCATTATTCAATGACATTTTCACTTCAGTTCACAGCATTTCACTCACTTGAAAACAATAATGCAGTATTCATTTTAATGTGGTTATGTAGGCTAGTCTAGGGAGGATCATTGTGATTATGTAGGCTAGTCTAGGGAGGATCATTGTGATTATGTAGGCTAGTCTAGAGAGGATCATTGTGATTATGTAGGCTAGTCTAGGGAGGATCATTGTGGTGTTGTAGGCTAGTTTAGGGAGGATCATTGTGTTGTTGTAGGCTAGTTTAGGAGGATCATTGTGTTGTTGTAGACTAGTTTAGGGAGGATCATTGTGATTATGTAGGCTAGTTTAGGGAGGATCATTGTGTTGTTGTAGGCTAGTCTAGGAGGATCATTGTGGTGTTGTAGGCTAGTCTAGGGAGGATCATTGTGTTGTTGTAGGCTAGTCTAGGGAGGATCATTGTGTTGTTGTAGGCTAGTCTAGGGAGGATCATTGTGTTGTTGTAGACTAGTCTAGGGAGGATCATTGTGGTGTTGTAGGCTAGTCTAGAGAGGATCATTGTGTTGTTGTAGTCTAGTCGAGGGAGGATCATTGTGGTGTTGTAGGCTAGTCTAGGGAGGATCATTGTGGTGTTGTAGGCTAGTCTAGGGAGGATCATTGTGGTTATGTAGGCTAGTCTAGTCTAGGGAGGATCATTGTGTTGTTGTAGGCTAGTCTAGGGAGGATCATTGTGGTGTTGTAGACTAGTCTAGGGAGGATCATTGTGTTGTTGTAGGCTAGTCTAGGGAGGATCATTGTGGTGTTGTAGGCTAGTCTAGGGAGGATCATTGTGATTATGTAGGCTAGTCTAGGGAGGATCATTGTGATTATGTAGGCTAGTCTGGAGGATCATTGTGGTGTTGTAGGCTAGTCTAGAGAGGATCATTGTGTTGTTGTAGACTAGTCGAGGGAGGATCATTGTGGTGTTGTAGGCTAGTCTAGGGAGGATCATTGTGTTGTTGTAGGCTAGTCTAGGGAGGATCATTGTTGTTAAAGCTAGTCTAGGGAATGATCATTGTGGTTATGTAGGCTAGTCTAGTCTAGGGAGGATCATTGTGTTGTTGTAGGCTAGTCTAGGGAGGATCATTGTGTTGTTGTAGACTAGTCTAGGGAGGATCATTGTGGTGTTGTAGGCTAGTCTAGAGAGGATCATTGTGTCATAGGCTAGTTTAGGGAAGATCATTGTGGTGTTGTAGACTAGTCTAGTGCAGGGAGGATCATTGTGTCATAGGCTAGTTTAGGGAAGATCATTGTGTTGTTGTAGACTAGTCTAGCGAGGAGGCTAGGATCACCCATTGTGTCGTAGGCTAGTTTATGGGGATCATTGTCACTAAAGCCATACAAATGTAATTAGCTGATACGTTATTTTAAAAAGAGAGGCGAGCCAGCGAAAGAGAAAAAAATCATCATAAAAATCGAATAAAAGTTGTACCCATTTTAATAATACTAAACATCTTCTGTACAACACCTAGCGACCTCACCAATATATTTGAGCCTTTTGGTATTCCCACTTATGACACCAACGCACCGAACGGCAGGACAAGGGAGTGAAACCGGTCATTGGCGTGAAAGGAAAACCCCCATAATGCATCCTGCCAATAGGGTGGACCCACTCTCTATATGAGGGAATCCTATGTACAGTAAATTACATTTGTTTGAGCTGCGTGTCTTCACTCTTCTTTTATGTGTAAGGCTAGTCTAGGATGGCCTCTCCACTGCACCTGGCCTCTCCTCTGCACCTGGCCTCTCCTCTGTACCTGGCCTCTCCTCTGTACCTGGCCTCTCCTCTGCACCTGGCTCTCCTCTGCACCTGGCCTCTCCCCTACACCTGGCCTCTCCTCTACACCTGGCCTCTCCTCTGCACCTGGCCCTCCTCTGCACCTGGCCTCTCCTCTGCACCTGGCCTCTCCTCTGCACCTGGCCTCTCCTCTGCACCTGGCCTCTCCTCTGTACCTGGCCTCTCCTCTGCGCCTGGCCTCTCCCTCTGTACCTGGCCTCTCCTCTGTACCTGGCCTCTCCTCTACACCTGGCCTCTCCTCTGTACCTGGCCTCCTCTGTACCTGGCCTCTCCTTTGTACCTGGCCTCTCCTCTGCACCTGGCCTCTCCTCTGTACCTGGCCTCTCCTCTGTACCTGGCCTCTCCACTGCACCTGGCCTCTCCACTTCACCTGGCCTCTTCTCTGTACCTGGCCTCTCCACTGCACCTGGCCTCTCCTTTGCATCTGGCCTCTCCTCTGTAGCTGGCCTCTCATCTGTAGCTGGCCTCTCCTCTGCACCTGGCCTCTCCTCTGTAGCTGGACTCTCCTCTGTAGTTGGCCTCTCCTCTGTAGCTGTCCTCTCCTCTGCACCTGGTCACTCCTCTGCACCTGGTCACTCCTCTGCACCTGGTCACTCCTCTGCACCTGGCCTCTCCGCTGTACCTGGTCTCTCCTCTGTACCTGGCCTCTCCTCTGTAGCTGGCCTCTCCTCTGTAGCTGGCCTCTCCGCTGCCAATCAGTTATTCCTCTACGTTCTTGTGGATTTATATAGAAAATTGATGCAGATTTGAATGATTTTATGTGTGGCATGATTGCTAGTTAACCTTTTGCGGATCTGGACAAACGATCCACCTACCACTATTGTCACTGTGTACAGAGGGCAGGATAGAGTTGACTGTATACTAAACGTGTAGAAAAGTGTAGAGCATAAGGGAAATACCAAAACACCTTGATAGGGGAGGAGCGTGCAGGCAGATTAGGAAACGTGGCTATATTGAAGAAAATATTTTGTTAAACCTGCAAAATGGGAATGTAAACCAGGAGAAAATGCACTACCCTCCCCTGTGCCTAATAATACAAATAAATAAAAATCCCCCATCACTCCCCAAAGCAAAACAAAAAGCTAGACAAACCTCCCTTATTTTGGACCGGCCCACCTCAGTCAATTTCAAACTGTCCCTTTGCGCCCAAGTCAGAAAACCCCAGTGACAATGCCAAAGCACCAATCAGGGCGCAGAACACAGAGAGAGTCTCCAGTGACAGGCTGACCTGCTGTCCTGCGTTACCATGGCGATTTACAGTACAGAGGCGTCTGTGGTATAATGCAGAGAGCGAGAGAGGGATGGGGGAGAAAGAATGGATATGTATATAGTAGGAAGAAATAGAGGAGGAGGAATAGGGAGGAGGAAGAATAGAGGAGGGGGAATAGAGGAGGAGGAATAGAGGAAGAATAGAGGAGGGGGAATAGAGGAGGTAGATGGAGGAGGGGGAATAGAGGAGGAGGAATAGAGGAGGAGGAATAGAGGAGGAGGAATAGAGGAGGGGGAATAGAGGAGGGGAAATAGAGGAGGGGGAATAGAGAAGGAAGAATAGAGGAGGGGGAATAGAGGTGGGGGAATAGAGGAGGAAGAATAGAGGAGGGGGAATAGAGGAGGGAGAATAGAGGAGGAAGAATAGAGGAGGGGGAATAGAGGAGGAAGAATAGAGAAGGGGATATAGAGGAGGGGGAATAGAGGAGGAAGAATAGAGAAGGGGGAATAGAGGAGGGGGAATAGAGGAGGAGGAATAGAGGAGGGGGAATAGAGGAGGGGGAATAGAGGAGGAAGAATAGAGGAGGGGGAATAGAGGAGAGAGGAATAGAGGAGGAAGAATAAAGGAGGGGGAATAGAGGAGAGGGGAATAAAGGAGGAAGAATAGAGGAGGGGATATAGAGGAGGGGGAATAGAGGAGGAAGAATAGAGGAGGGGAATAGAGGAGGAAGAATAGAGGAGGGGGAATAGAAGAGAGGGGAATAGAGGAGGAAGAATAGAGGAGGGGATATAGAGGAGGGGGAATAGAGGAGGGGGAATAGAGGAGGGGGAATAGAGGAGGGGGAATAGAGGAGGGGGAATAGAGGAGGGGGAATAGAGGAGGGGGAATAGAGGAGGGGGAATAGAGGAGAGAGGAATAGAGGAGGAAGAATAGAGGAGGGGGAATAGAGGAGAAAGAATAGAGGAGGGGGAATAGAGGAGGGGGAATAGAGGAGGGGGAATAGAGGAGGGGGAATAGAGGAGGGGGAATAGAGGGAGGGGGAATAGAGGAGGAAGAATAGAGGAGGGGGAATAGAGGAGAGGGGAATAGAGGAGGAAGAATAGAGGAGAGGGGAATAGAGGAGGAAGAATAGAGGAGAGGGGAATAGAGGAGGAAGAATAGAGGAGGAGGAATAGAGGAGGGGGAATAGGGGAGGGAGAATAGAAGAGGGAAGAATATAGGAGGGGGGATAGAGGAGGGGGAATAGAGCAGGGGGAATAGAGCAGGGGGAATAGAGGAGGAGGAATAGAGGAGGGGGAATAGAGGAGGGATGAATAGAGAAGGGGGGAATAGAGGAGGGGGAATAGAGGAGGAGGCATAGAGGAGAAGGCATAGAGGGGGTGAATAGAGGAGGAAGAATAGAGGAGAGGGGAATAGAGGAGGAAGAATAGAGGGGGAGAGAGAGGAGGGGGAATAGATGAGGATGAATAGAGGAGGGGGAATAGAGGAGAGGGGAATAGAGGAGGAAGAATAGAGGAGGTGTAATAGAGGCGGGGGAATAGAGGAGGAAGAATAGAGGAGGGGGAATAGAGGAGAGGGGAATAGAGGAGGGGGAATAGAGGAGGAAGAATAGAGGAGGGGGAATAGAGGAGGGGGAATAGAGGAGGAAGAATAGAGGAGGGGGAATAGAGGAGGGGGAATAGAGGAAGAAGAATAGAGGAGGGGGAATAGAGGAGAGAGGAATAGAGGAGGAAGAATAGAGGAGAGGGGAATAGAGGAGGAAGAATAGAGGAGAGGGGAATAGAGGAGGAAGAATAGAGGAGGAGGAATAGAGGAGGGGGAATAGAGGGGGAATAGAGGAGGAAGAATAGAGGATGGGGAATAGATGAGGAAGAATAGAGGAGAGAGGAATAGAGGAGGGAGAATAGGGGAGAGGGGAATAGAGGAGGGGGAATAGAGGAGGGGGAATAGAGATGCTGAGAGGATATAACAATTCAACAGGCTTCAGATAAGATGGTGGCAGGCAGTCAGATGCTATATACATGTAAAAACACTGATGCATTTCAGTTAGCTGACATTACTGGCAGCATCATTGTTTGTCTTTGCGTGGTAACATGTACTATACTGCTAGCCCACATTAAGTGTTCTGCTTTCACATCACTTTATTACAGAACTGGAAATAGCAATATAGCCTACATACTCTGTCTTTGTAAAGATTGCACACACACATAGGGCCTAGCCCAGATCCAGACAGAGTCCTGAATGTTCTCTAGGATCTAGTGCCAGTCAGCAGGGACTCCTCTCTGATTCAGCTAGCCCAGATCCAGTCAGAGTCCTGAATGTTCTCTAGGATCTAGTGCCAGTCTGCAGGGACTCCTCTCTGATTCAGCTAGCCCAGATCCAG
>NW_027005279.1:39929-104929 GCF_036934945.1 Oncorhynchus masou masou
GGGTTGTTCTTCTTTATCAGGATGGTTCTCTTCTTCAGACTGTTCCTCCAGTGAGTATAATATTTCTCCGGAACATTCCGGTAAATGGCCTGGTTTTCTGTTCAGCCCTTTTCATCCATTTTAGGGTTGGATTTTATACTAGAATGACATCCAGAACCCGTTTTCTGCTAACACTCCTCTCCTTGTGTCAAATGTGTTTGACATGATAAGGATTGGCAAGGAGTGGAATGTTTCCACAAACAGATCCTAACAGGACAGCTCAGCCACCCTCTCTATCACCATGATCCTAACAGGACAGATCAGCCATCCACTCTATCACTATGATCCTAACAGGACAGCTCAGCCATCCACTCTATCACCATGATCCCAAAAGGACAGCTCAGCCATCCACTGTATCAGCATGATCCCAACAGGACAGCTCAGCCATCCACTCTATCACTATGATCCCAACAGGACAGCTCAGCCATCCACTGTATCAATATGATCCCAACAGGACAGAACAGCCATCCACTGTATCACCATGATCCCAACAGGATAGAACAGCCATCCACTCTATCACCATGATCCCAACAGGACAGCTCAGTACGGTACAACCATACTGCTTGAAGAGTTGCTGAGACTCCAGGTCTATCGGACCCCTAGGGACAGTTTACCTGACCCAGATAAAAACTCATTTCTGGACTTAAAAACAACCTTTCATGGATATTCTCAACTCGGCCTTTTAGTCTGGAAACCGGCCCATTTGGCACATCGCAAGATAACAGAGAATCTTTAAGTACACTTGTTAAAGACAAAGATGTTGGCCACCTTCTCCGGCTCACTAACCTAAGCCTAACCTTACCCCTAGCTCGAACCCCACTACTGTTACCACAGCAACAGAGATCTCCGGTTCCCTAACCTAAGCCCAACCTTACCCCTAGCTCGAACCCCGACTACTGTTACCACAGCAACAGAGATCAACACCATGGGTCTGTTTCTCACCTGGACAGGGCGATCTCTGCCTTCTGCTTGGCGATGTCTGCAGCTAGCTCTAACCCCGACTACTGTTACCACAGCAACAGAGATCAACACCATGGGTCTGTTTCTCACCTGGACAGGGCGATCTCTGCCTTCTGCTTGGCGATGTCTGCAGCTAGCTCTAACCCCGACTACTGTTACCACAGCAACAGAGATCAACACCATGGGTCTGTTTCTCACCTGGACAGGGCGATCTCTGCCTTCTGCTTGGCGATGTCTGCAGCTAGCTCTAACCCCGACTACTGTTACCACAGCAACAGAGATCAAAACCACTGGTCTGTTTCTCACCTGGACAGGGCGATCTCTGCCTTCTGCTTGGCGATGTCTGCAGCTAGATCTAACCCCGACTACTGTTACCACAGCAACAGAGATCAACACCATGGGTCTGTTTCTCACCTGGACAGGGCGATCTCTGCCTTCTGCTTGGCGATGTCTGCAGCTAGCTCTAACCCCGACTACTGTTACCACAGCAACAGAGATCAACACCACTGGTCTGTTTCTCACCTGGACAGGGCGATCTCTGCCTTCTGCTTGGCGATGTCTGCAGCTAGATCTAACCCCGACCTCTGTTACCACAGCAACAGAGATCAACACCATGGGTCTGTTTCTCACCTGGACAGGGCGATCTCTGCCTTCTGCTTGGCGATGTCTGCAGCTAGCTCTAACCCCGACTACTGTTACCACAGCAACAGAGATCAACACCACTGGTCTGTTTCTCACCTGGACAGGGCGATCTCTGCCTTCTGCTTGGCGATGTCTGCAGCTAGCTCTAACCCCGACTACTGTTACCACAGCAACAGAGATCAACACCACTGGTCTGTTTCTCACCTGGACAGGGCGATCTCTGCCTTCTGCTTGGCGATGTCTGCAGCTAGCTCTAACCCCGACTACTGTTACCACAGCAACAGAGATCAACACCACTGGTCTGTTTCTCACCTGGACAGGGCGATCTCTGCCTTCTGCTTGGCGATGTCTGCAGCTAGCTCTAACCCCGACTACTGTTACCACAGCAACAGAGATCAACACCATGGGTCTGTTTCTCACCTGGACAGGGCGATCTCTGCCTTCTGCTTGGTGATGTCTGCAGCTAGCTCTAACCCCGACTACTGTTGCCACAGCAACAGAGATCAACACCACTGGTCTGTTTCTCACCTGGACAGGGCGATCTCTGCCTTCTGCTTGGCGATGTCTGCAGCTAGCTCTAACCCCGACTACTGTTACCACAGCAACAGAGATCAACACCACTGGTCTGTTTCTCACCTGGACAGGGCGATCTCTGCCTTCTGCTTGGCGATGTCTGCAGCTAGCTCTAACCCTGACTACTGTTACCACAGCAACAGAGATCAACACCACTGGTCTGTTTCTCACCTGGACAGGGCGATCTCTGCCTTCTGCTTGGCGATGTCTGCAGCTAGCTCTAACCCCGACTACTGTTACCACAGCAACAGAGATAAACACCACAGGTCTGTTTCTCACCTGGACAGGGCAATCTCTGCCTTCTGCTTGGCGATGTCTGCAGCTAGCTCTAACCCCGACTACTGTTACCACAGCAACAGAGATCAACACCACGGGTCTGTTTCTCACCTGGACAGGGCGATCTCTGCCTTCTGCTTGGTGATGTCTGCAGCTAGATCTAACCCCGACTACTGTTACCACAGCAACAGAGATCAACACCACTGGTCTGTTTCTCACCTGGACAGGGCGATCTCTGCCTTCTGCTTGGCGATGTTTGCAGCTAGCTCTAACCCCGACTACTGTTACCACAGCAACAGAGATCAACACCATGGGTCTGTTTCTCACCTGGACAGGGCGATCTCTGCCTTCTGCTTGGCGATGTCTGCAGCTAGCTCTAACCCCGACTACTGTTACCACAGCAACAGAGATCAACACCATGGGTCTGTTTCTCACCTGGACAGGGCGATCTCTGCCTTCTGCTTGGCGATGTCTGCAGCTAGCTCTAACCCCGACTACTGTTACCACAGCAACAGAGATCAACACCACTGGTCTGTTTCTCACCTGGACAGGGCGATCTCTGCCTTCTGCTTGGCGATGTCTGCAGCTAGCTCTAACCCCGACTACTGTTACCACAGCAACAGAGATCAACACCATGGGTCTGTTTCTCACCTGGACAGGGCGATCTCTGCCTTCTGCTTGGCGATGTCTGCAGCTAGCTCTAACCCCGACTACTGTTACCACAGCAACAGAGATCAACACCACTGGTCTGTTTCTCACCTGGACAGGGCGATCTCTGCCTTCTGCTTGGCGATGTCTGCAGCTAGCTCTAACCCCGACTACTGTTACCACAGCAACAGAGATCAACACCATGGGTCTGTTTCTCACCTGGACAGGGCGATCTCTGCCTTCTGCTTGGCGATGTCTGCAGCTAGCTCTAACCCCGACTACTGTTACCACAGCAACAGAGATCAACACCACTGGTCTGTTTCTCACCTGGACAGGGCGATCTCTGCCTTCTGCTTGGCGATGTCTGCAGCTAGCTCTAACCCCGACTACTGTTACCACAGCAACAGAGATCAACACCACTGGTCTGTTTCTCACCTGGACAGGGCGATCTCTGCCTTCTGCTTGGCGATGTCTGCAGTTAGCTCTAACCCCGACTACTGTTACCACAGCAACAGAGATCAACACCACTGGTCTGTTTCTCACCTGGACAGGGCGATCTCTGCCTTCTGCTTGGCGATGTCTGCAGCTAGCTCTAACCCCGACTACTGTTACCACAGCAACAGAGATCAACACCATGGTCTGTTTCTCACCTGGACAGGGCGATCTCTGCCTTCTGCTTGGTGATGTCTGCAGCTAGCTCTAACCCCGACTACTGTTACCACAGCAACAGAGATCAACACCATGGGTCTGTTTCTCACCTGGACAGGGCGATCTCTGCCTTCTGCTTGGCGATGTCTGCAGCTAGCTCTAACCCCGACTACTGTTACCACAGCAACAGAGATCAACACCACTGGTCTGTTTCTCACCTGGACAGGGCGATCTCTGCCTTCTGCTTGGCGATGTTTGCAGCTAGCTCTAACCCCGACTACTGTTACCACAGCAACAGAGATCAACACCACTGGTCTGTTTCTCACCTGGACAGGGCGATCTCTGCCTTCTGCTTGGCGATGTCTGCAGCTAGCTCTAACCCCGACTACTGTTACCACAGCAACAGAGATCAACACTATGGGTCTGTTTCTCACCTGGACAGGGCGATCTCTGCCTTCTGCTTGGCGATGTCTGCAGCTAGCTCTAACCCCGACTACTGTTACCACAGCAACAGAGATCAACACCACTGGTCTGTTTCTCACCTGGACAGGGCGATCTCTGCCTTCTGCTTGGCGATGTCTGCAGCTAGCTCTAACCCCGACTACTGTTACCACAGCAACAGAGATCAACACCACGGGTCTGTTTCTCACCTGGACAGGGCGATCTCTGCCTTCTGCTTGGCGATGTCTGCAGCTAGCTCTAACCCCGACTACTGTTACCACAGCAACAGAGATCAACACCACTGGTCTGTTTCTCACCTGGACAGGGCGATCTCTGCCTTCTGCTTGGCGATGTCTGCAGCTAGCTCTAACCCCGACTACTGTTACCACAGCAACAGAGATCAACACCATGGGTCTGTTTCTCACCTGGACAGGGCGATCTCTGCCTTCTGCTTGGCGATGTCTGCAGCTAGCTCTAACCCCGACTACTGTTACCACAGCAACAGAGATCAACACCACTGGTCTGTTTCTCACCTGGACAGGGCGATCTCTGCCTTCTGCTTGGCGATGTCTGCAGCTAGCTCTAACCCCGACTACTGTTACCACAGCAACAGAGATCAACACCACTGGTCTGTTTCTCACCTGGACAGGGCGATCTCTGCCTTCTGCTTGGCGATGTCTGCAGTTAGCTCTAACCCCGACTACTGTTACCACAGCAACAGAGATCAACACCACTGGTCTGTTTCTCACCTGGACAGGGCGATCTCTGCCTTCTGCTTGGCGATGTCTGCAGCTAGCTCTAACCCCGACTACTGTTACCACAGCAACAGAGATCAACACCATGGGTCTGTTTCTCACCTGGACAGGGCGATCTCTGCCTTCTGCTTGGCGATGTCTGCAGCTAGCTCTAACCCCGACTACTGTTACCACAGCAACAGAGATCAACACCATGGGTCTGTTTCTCACCTGGACAGGGCGATCTCTGCCTTCTGCTTGGCGATGTCTGCAGCCTCAGCTCTAAGCCCGACTCCACTGTTCTCCCTGATCACCACTGGTCTGTTTCTCACCTGGACAGGGGATTCTTTCTGCCCGCTGACCAGCTAGCTCTAACCCCGACTACTGTTACCACAGCCAGAGATCCACTTTGGTGCTGTTTCTCACCTGGACAGGCGATCCATGCCTTCTGCTTGGCGATGTCTGCAGCTAGCTCTAACCCCGACTACTGTTACCACAGCAACAGAGATCAACACCACTGGTCTGTTTCTCACCTGGACAGGGCGATCCTGCCTTCTGCTGGTCATGTCTGCAGCGCCTAACCCCGCCGGCGTTAGGCAGCAACAGAGATCAACACCACAGGTCTGTTTCTCACCTGGACAGGGCGATCCTGCCTTCTGTTGGGCGATGTCTGGAGCTAGCTCTAACCCCGACTACTGTTACCACAGCAACAGAGATCAACACCATGGTCTGTTTCTCACCTGGACAGGGAATCTCTGCCTTCTGGGCGATGTCTGCAGCTTCAGACCACTACTGATCGACAGCAGAGAAACACCTGGGTCTGTTTCTCACCTGGACAGGGCGATCTCTATTTATCCTACAAAATCCAGCAACTCTACGAACTGGACCACTGCAACAGAGATCAACACCAGCGGGTCTGTTTCTCACCTGGACAGGGCGATCTCTGCCTTCTGCTTGGCGATGTCAAAGCTAGCTCTAACCCCGACTACTGTTACCACAGCAACAGAGATCAACACCACGGGATTTTCACCTGGAAAGGGCGATCTAATGGATATTGATGTATTGCAGCTATGGAGCCCGACCAGCTGTTACCACAAACAGATCAACACCACGGGTCTGTTTCTCACCTGGACAGGGCGGTCCTGCCTTCTGCTTGGCGATGTCTGCAGCTAGCTCTCCCCACGGGACTACTGTTACCACAGCAACCCCCACCACCGCGGGTCTGTTTCTCACCTGGACAGGGCGATCTCTGCCTTCCAGCGATGTCTGCAGGGGCTCTGGCTGTGACTACTGTTACCACAGCAACAGAGGACGTGCGGGTCTGTTTCTCACCTGGACAGGGCGATCTCTGCCTTCATGCCGCGATGTCTGCAGCTAGCTCTAACCCCGGACTACTGTTACCACAGCAACAGAGATCAACACCACTGGTCTGTTTCTCACCTGGACAGGGCGATCTCTGCCTTCTGGCGATGTCTGCAGCTAGCTCTAACCCCGACTACTGTTACCACAGCAACAGAGATCAACACCAGGGGTCTGTTTCTCACCTGGACAGGGAGTCTCTGGGGTCAGATGTCTGCAGCTAGCTCTAACCCCGACTACTGTTACCACAGGACAGAGATCAACACCGGGGGGTCTGTTTCTCACCTGGACAGAGCGATCTCTGCCTTCTGGTCAGATTATGGAGAGTCTAACCCCGGGTCTGATTACCACAGGAGAGATCACAGGGGTCTGATTCTCACCTGGACAGGGAGATCACTGCCTTCTGATTATAGGCGATGTCTGCAGGGCTCAGATTAACCCCGAGACTGTTACCACAGCAATTAGAGATCAGTCACCACTGGTCTGTTTCTCACCTGGACAGAGCGATCTCTGCCTTCTGCTTGGCAGATGTCTGAGAGCTAGCTCACCCCGACTACTGATTACCACAGCAACAGAGATCAACACCACGGGTCTGTTTCTCAGGACAGAGAGTCTCTGCCTTCTGATTGGTGATGTCTGAGAGAGTCACCAGGACTACTGTTACCACAGCAACAGAGATCACCACGGGTCTGTTTCTCACCTGGACAGAGAGTCTCTGCCTTCTGCTTGGTGATTCTGCAGAGAGCTCTAACAGGGGTCTGATTACAGGACAGAGATCACCACGGGTCTGTTTCTCACCTGGAGAGAGATCTCTGCCTTCTGATTATGTCTGCAGCTAGTCACAGGACTACTGATTACCACAGCAACAGAGATCAACACCATGGGTCTGTTTCTCACCTGGACAGGCGTCTCTGCCTTCTGATTGGTGATGTCTGCAGCTAGCTCTAACCAGGACTACTGTTACCACAGCAACAGAGATCAACACCAGGGGTCTGTTTCTCTCCTGGACAGGGCGATCTCTGCCTTCTGCTTGGCGATGTCTGCAGGGCTCTAAGACTACTGTTACCACAGCAACAGAGATCAACACAGGGTCTGTTTCTCACCTGGACAGGGCGATCTCTGCCTTCTGATTGGCGATGTCTGAGAGAGTCTAACAGGGACTACTGTTACAGCAACAGAGATCACACCACTGGTCTGTTTCTCACCTGGACAGGGCGATCTCTGGGTCAGATGTCTGGCTAGCTCTAACCCCGACTACTGTTACAGGACAGAGATCAACACCATGGGTCTGTTTCTCACCTGGACAGGGGTCTGCCTTCTGGGCGATGTCTGCAGCTAGCTCAGACTATTACAGCAACAGAGATCAACACCAGGGTCTGTTTCTCACCTGGAGGGAGATCTCTGGGGTCGATGTCTGCAGAGAGCTCTAACCCGACTACTGTTACCACAGCAACAGAGATCACCAGGGGTCTGTTTCTCACCTGGACAGGGCGATCTGAGGCCTTCTGCATTACACCACGATGTCTGCAGTTAGCTCAACCCCCCTACCATTGGCCCTGCAACAGAGATCAACACCAGAGGTCTGTTTCTCACCTGGACAGGGCGATCTGCCTTCTGGGCGATGTCTGCAGCAGCTCTAACCCCGACTACTGTTACCACAGCAACAGAGATCAAACCACTGGCCCTGTTTCTCACCTGGACAGGAGCGAGTCACTGGGATCTTATAGGGCGATGTCTGCAGCTAGCTCTAACCACAAAACTGTTACCACAGCAACAGAGATCAACACCACTGGTCTGTTTCTCACCTGGACAGGGCGAGTCTCTGCCTTCTGCTTGGCGATGTCTGCAGCTAGCTCTGCACCACTACTGTTACCACAGCAACAGAGATCAACACCATGGGTCTGTTTCTCACCTGGACAGGGCGATCTCTGCCTTCTGCTTGGCGATGTCTGCAGCTAGCTCCCCCCGACTACTGTTACCACAGCAACAGAGATCAACACCATGGGTCTGTTTCTCACCTGGACATGCGATCTTGTTTATTCCATGTCTGCAGCCTTCTCAGGCCTTCCACAGCCCGCTCCACCTTCTCCTGATCTTACTGGCTCTCAGAGGAATCAGGTTCTTCCGTTTACCGCTGACCAGCGGTTCTTTGTACTTCCCTTCCTCTTTGGTGCTGTCGGGGACCACTGTGTGTATATAACCATGGCAATTGGGGACATAAGAGCGTAGACCGTAAGGCTGATCATATGTGTGGAACCCGCCCGCTGGTCACTGCGCCACTGCCGGCGAGGCCTCGGTGACCGTGGCATCCACAGGAACACCCTGCTCGCCGTCCTGGAGCGTTGGAGTGGATGTCGGAGGCGGCAGGGACTCCGGTGCTCATGCCGGCCTCGCTGCAGAATGAGCTCTGTTTACTCAGCTGGCTGGCCAGGGAACTCTTGGACTCGGAGCGACGCAGCTTCAGACCACTCAGGATCGACTGGAAAAAACGGCCTGGGATATGAAACGACAGCTGTTATTTATCCTACAAAATACCATGCAACTTTACTGAAATGGACCACTGACATACAAACACAAGTCGTGACATAATAACCAAAGAAAGGCGGGGAATCCAGTCCATGTCAAAGTACCAATAGATTTTACTAGAAAAGCAGGGCTAATGGATATTTATGAGCTCATGGAATGGGACCAGCTGCCCACAAACAGCACATCAAAGTCTCACCTTTCCTCTTCCCTCGACGGTCCGCCTCGATTACAACGCAGTCAAAAGCCCCCCTCCCCACGGGACTGGACCAGCCCGCCCCCCACCACCGCTGGTCGGCACAGCGCAAAACGGTCCCGGCACCGTCCTCCAGCGGGGTGGGTCATCCGATGGCTGTGCTCGGACGGAGGGAGTTTATGGACGTGCGGAGCGGGTAGAGGATGACGGCCGCCATGATGCCGTATGGCGGTCTGGCGGATTAGCGTGACCGCATCCCCCCAGCCACTGGCCCTGGATGTACCTACATGGGAGAGTCACAGGGGTCAGATTATAGGAGAGAGTCCAGGGGTCAGATTATAGGAGAGAGTCACGGGTCAGATTATAGGAAGAGTCACAGGGGTCAGATTATAGGAGAGAGTCACAGGGATCAGATTATAGGAGAGAGTCACGGGGGTCAGATTATAGGAGAGAGCAGGGGTCAGATTATGGAGAGAGTCACAGGGGTCAGATTACAGGAGAGAGTCACAGGGGTCAGATTATAGGAGAGAGACACTGGGGGTCAGATTATAGGAGAGAGTCCAGGGGTCAGATTACAGGAGAGAGTCACAGGGGTCAGATTATAGGAGAGAGTCTGGGTCAGATTACAGGAGAGAGTCACAGGGGTCAGATTATAGGAGAGAGAGGGGTCAGATTACAGGAGAGAGTCACAGGGGTCAGATTATAGGTGAGAGTCAAGGGGTCAGATTATAGGAGAGAGTCACAGGGGTCAGATTACAGGAAGAGCTGGGTCAGATTACAGGAGAGAGTCAAGGGGTCAGATTATAGGAGAGAGTCACGGGTCAGATTATAGGAGAGAGGGCAGGGGTCAGATTATAGGAGAGAGTCAAGGGGTCCCAGGAGAGAGTCACAGGGGTCAGATTATAGGAAGAGCTGGGTCAGATTATTGGAGAGAGTCCAGGGGTCAGATTCCAGGAGAGGGTCACAGGGGTCAGATTACAGGAGAGAGTCACAGGGGTCAGATTATAGGAGAGAGTCAGGAGGGGTCAGATTACAGGAGAGAGTCACAGGGGTCAGATTATAGGAGAGAGTCACAGGGGTCAGATTACAGGAGAGAGTCACAGGGGTCAGATTATAGGAGAGAGTCACAGGGGTCAGATTATAGGAGAGAGTCACAGGGGTCAGATTATAGGAGAGAGTCACAGGGGTCAGATTACAGGAGAGAGAGGGGTCAGATTATAGGAGAGAGTCACAGGGTCAGATTATAGGAGAGAGTCACTAGAGGGGTCAGAGTCCAGGAGAGAGTCACAGGGGTGAAATTATAGGAGAGAGTCACAGGGGTCAGATTACAGGAGAGAGTCACAGGGGTGAAATTATAGGAGAGAGTCACAGGGGTCAGATTATAGGAGAGAGTCACAGGGGTCAGATTATAGGAGAGAGTCACAGGGGTCAGATTATAGGAGAAGAGTCTGGGCAGATTGGCCCTGGAGGAGAGAGTCACAGGGTCAGGTTATAGGGCGATCTGAGGGCACGGGCACCACAAAACCAATTAGGTCACCCCCCCAAACCACTGGCCCTGGAACGTACCTACAGGAGAGAGTCACAGGGATCAAATTATAGGGCGATCTGAGGGCACGCATTGCACCACAAAACCAATTAGGTCACACCCCCCCCCAACCACTGGCCCTGGAACGTACCTATAGGAGAGAGTCACAGGGGTCAAATTATAGGGCGATCTGAGGGCACGCATTGCACCACATAACCACAGGTCACCCCCCCCGGAATGGTGCATGGATGGAAAGAGGCATAACCAATTAGCCCCCCCACCCGTTAGGTAACAGGAAGTGACTAACTGATATCACACACATGGCTTGTTTATTCCATTTTAATCAACTCGGGCCTATGAGAGAGTGAGACATTATCCCTGTCACCATTCGAGCTCTGCCACCTATTTTACTGCAGGTGAAAGGGGTCTCAAAGGACTTTATGATGGGATGAATGGAGGGGAACCACTGTGTGTATATATGAGAGCAATATGGGGACATAAGAGGTCTAAGGCTGATCATATGTGTGGAACCTGCAAGTGTCTATGGTGAAGCGAGATGGAGGTCCCTGAGAAGAACCAAGGGATGAGGGTTGTCCTTTGATCACAGTGACTCCGTGGCCACAACATCAAGATGCAATAACTTTGTTTCCTGTTTTTCTGGCCAGCTGGGATTTATCCCTGTGTTTCCTGTCAGGAACATTAGGACAAAACAAGCCAGTGTATTTATCCCAGCTGTTTCCTGAATACATGGAACAGGCCTATCAATCCCTGTTTGTTTCCTGTCTCTCTGTCCCAGTGTATTTATCCCAAAAATGTGGTAACCATGTCTCTGTGACAAATAAAATTTGATTTGATTTGATTTGACCAGTTTATTTATCCCTGCATAGAAATGGGACAATCTGTTGACAAGAACATCAAAAAAACTGAAATCATAATGGATTACAACTGTCAAAAGGAGGAGTGGACAATTTAGACAAGCTGGTGACTGGCTACAGCTGCAAAACATTTCTGGACATCTCGGCATTTATCCGTTTGTCATCTGGATCTCTGTTGAACCCAGACAGGAACAGAGAGAAGCTCCAGAGGAGACGGATGTTTCTCGAAGCCAGCTGGGCAAGGCATTGGCTAGTATTTAGACCTCAAGTCCAGAGGAGGCGGATGTTTCTCAAAGAGCTGGGCAAGGCATTGGCTAGACTTCAAATCCAGAGGAGGCGGATGTTTCTCTGAGCTCAAGGCATTGCTAGTTAGTCCTCAAGTCATTGGCTAGACTTCAAATCCAGAGGCGGATGTTTCTCCATTCTGCCTGGGCAAGGCATTCTAGACCTCAAGTCCTCGGATTTTCTCGAAGAGCTGGGCAAGGCATTCCTAGACCTCTCCAGACCTCGCCTACCTGACGGATTTTCTCCCTGAGCTCAAGGCCTACCTGACCATTCTGAGGTCCGGATGTTTCTCAAAGAGCTGGGCAAGGCATTGGCTGCCTCAAGTCCAGAGGAGGCGGATGTTTCCAAAGAGCTGGGCAAGGCATTGGCTAGACCTTCCAGAGGAGCGGATGTTTCTGAAGAGCTGCAAGGCATTCCCTGACCTCAAGTCCAGCCTGAGGCGGATGTTTCTCAAAGAGCTGGGCAAGGCATTGGCTAGACCTCAAATCCAGAGGAGGCGGATCTTTCTCGAAGAGCTGGGCAAGGCATTGGCTAGACCTCAAGTCCAGAGGAGGCGGATGTTTCTCGAAGAGCTGGGCAAGGCATTGGCTAGACCTCAAACCCAGAGGAGGCGGATGTTTTTCGAAGTACTGGGCAAGGCATTGGCTAGACCTGTGTGTCAGAGGAGTGCGGATGTTTCTGAAGAGCTGGGCAAGGCATTGGCTAGACCTCAAACCCAGTGGAGGCGGATGTTTTGAAGTGTCTGGGCAAGGCATTGTGTGTCTGTCCAGAGGAGGCGGATGTTTTTCGAAGTACTGGGCAAGGCATTGGTAGACCTCAAACCCAGAGGATTGATGTTTCTCGAAGAGCTGGGCAAGGCATTGGCTGACCTCAAACCCAGAGGAGGCGGATGTTTCTGGAGCTGGGCAAGGCATTGGTTAGACCTCAAATCCAGAAGAGGCGGATGTTTCTGAAGTGCTGGGCAAGGCATTGGTGACCTCAAACCCAGAGGAGGCGGATGTTTCTCGAAGAGCTGGGTCTGCATTGTTGGATTCCAGTGTCGAAGAGCTGGATGCTGTGCATTGGCTCGACCTCAAACCCAGGAGGCGGATGTTTCTCGAAGAGATGGGCAAGGCATTGGTGTTGGATTGGTGTCTCAAAGTGTTGGATTGGCTAGACCTCAAATCCAGAGGAGGCGGTTTCTGCTGGGCAAGGCATTGGCTAGACCTCAAGTCAGAGGTGGCGGATTGTGAAGTCTGGGCAAGGCATTGGATTAGTGTCCAGAGGAGGCGGATTGTGTGTCTGGGCAAGGCATTGCTAGTGTCTCGCCCAGAGGATTGCGTGATCTTTTGAAGAGCTGGGCTGCATTGGCTGGATTGTGTGTCAGAGGTGTTGGATTGTTTCTGAGGCGGATGTTTTCGAAGTACTGGGCAAGGCATTGGCTAGACCTCAAACCCGTGTTGGATTGTGTGTCTCGAGAAGAGCTGGGCAAGGATTGTGTGTCCAGAAGAGTGTTGGATTGTGTTCTCGAAGAGCTGGGTTGGATTGTGCTCTGACCTCTAACCCAGTGTTGCGGATGTTTCTGTGTGTCTGGTGTTGGATTGTGTGACCTCAAATGTTGGATTGTTGTCTCGTGAAGAGCTGGGCAAGTGTTGGATTGCGTGTCTGCGTGTTTTGGATTGTGTGTCTGCGTGTTGGACCCCAGTGTCTGCAGTGTTGGAGTGATGTCAGCGTGGAGGATGCTGGTGTCTCCGTGTTGGACAGAACCGTGTCTGCGTACAGGAATTAAGTGTCTGCGTGTTGTTGATTGTGTGTCTGACTCTCCTACCTTGGCTTGCTGTAACCATAGATCTGAGTGAGATGTTGTAAATTCCCTGAACTGCGAGTTTTCATTATTCTACATTACAGCCATTGCAACAAGAAGAAGTGTTGGATTGTGTGTCCCAAGATGACAGGAATTGTGTACACATACATCGTGTGCATTGTGTCACACGCTGATCTGTTTCACCTGTCTTGTGATTGTCTCCACCCCCAGGTGCTTATTTTCCATTTATCCCTGTGTTTCCTGTTCTGTGTCCCCAGTGTATTTATTGTGTTTCCTGTCTCTGTGGATTGTATTTATCCCTGTGTTTTGTCTCTCTGCACCAGTGTATTTATCCCTGTGTTTCCTGTCGTCTCTGTCCCAGTGTATTTATCCCTGTGTTTCCTGTCTCTCTGTGCCAGTGTTTTATTGTGTTTCCTGTTGGATTCTGTGTCTGTGTATTTATTGTGTTTCGTGTTGGATTCTGTGTCAGTGTTGGATTTATCCCTGTGTTTCCTGTCTCTCTGTGGATTGTGTCGTCTTGTTGATTTTTCAAGTCTGCGTGTTGGATTTTTCCTACTGTTGCTCCTGTTCTCGTTTGGATTGGGTGTCTCGTGTTTTTGACCCTTTGTCCGTTTCCTGGACTCCGTACCCGCCTACCTGACCATTCTGCCTGCCCTGACCTCGAGCCTACCTGACCATTCTGCCTGCCCTGACCTCGAGCCTGCCTGCCCTGACCTCGAGCCTGCCTGACCGTTCTGCCTGCCCTGACCTCGAGCCTGCCTGACCATTCTGCCTGCCCTGACCTCGAGCCTGCCTGACCATTCTGCCTGCCCTGACCTCGAGCCTGCCTGCCACTCTGTACCTGCCTGCCTGACCATTCTGCCTGCCCTGAAAGCCTGCCTGACCGTTCTGCCTTCCCTGACCTCAACTGCCTTACCATTTGTGTGACCTCAGCCTGGGGCTGACATTTATCCTTTCCCTGAAATAGTGCCTGTAAAATCTGCCCTGATTTGTTCAGTTCAAAGCAATAAACATCAATCGAGTGATGAAAACCTTGTTTCATTTGGATTTGTTCAAGATAAACATTCTTTATGTCACGACCATGTCTTGATTGAAATTACATTTTATTTGGAATGCTTTTATTGATAAGTGTGATCTAGCAAGTTGGATTGCGTATCTGCGTGTTGGATTGTGTGTCTGCGTGTTGGATTGTGTGTCTGCGTGTTGGATTGTGTGTCTGCGTGTTGGATTGTGTGTCTGAATTGGATTTGTGTCTGCGTGTTGGATTGTGTGTCTGCGTGTTGGATTGTGTGTCTGACGTGTTGGATGTGTGTCTGCGTGTTGGATTGTGTGTCTGCGTGTTAAATTGTGTGTCTGCGTGTTGGATTGTGTGTCTGCGTGTTGGATTTAAATATCATGGCGTGTTGGATTGCGTGTCTGCGTGTTAAATTCATGGTCTGCGTGTTGGATTGTGTGTCTGCGTGTTGGATTGTGTGTCTGCGTTTAAATATCATGGACTGCACATCACGTGTTGGACAGTTTAAATGTTGGATTGTGTGTCTCACGTGTTGGACAACAGTTTAAATATCATGGATTGCACATCACGTGTTGACGTGTCAGTTTGGATTGTGTGTCTGCACATTGGATTGTGTGTCTGCAGTTGGATTGTGTGTCTGCATCTGCACATCACGTCTTGTGCACTTATATAAATACACTTGCAAAACACAGAAACTCTGTCTCTCATGTGGTGTGTCAACTGGCCTTACTTTGTGTTCAATATCATGGCTCATTTATCATTTCATAAAATAGTGTTGTAAAATCTGTCCTTCCAATTTGTTCAGTTCAAAGCAATAAACATCAATAGTCATGAAAACCTTGTTTCATTTATATTTGTTTAAGATAATCATTCTTTATTCCACCCATGTCTTGATTGTAATTACATCACGCCATGACAACAGTTTAAATATCATGGACAGCACATCACGTCATGACAACCGTTTAAATATCATGGACAGCACATCATGTCATGACAACAGGTTAAATATCACGGACCGCAATGCTCTCTACCTCAGGCAAAATCATGTTTTTCATTTTCCATTGATTAAAACTAAGATATCAGGTTTTATTTCACAACTTGGCTGAAGCCCGACCGCAAATAATGATCCGTTTAATCTTATGTTGTTTTATACAGTGGATTGTTTAAAGAGCGTTTCCATCTCATTTCAGTAGTGAGGCTTTTAACGCGAACATATACACGTTTAGTGGCCGGGATAGGCCCAATAAACGGTATTTCACCTCCATTTCAATCATCTAAAAACAGAGGAATGACATGTCGTGAACCTTCGCTGTGGTGTGTCTGTCAAAGTGTAAGAGATCGGGACCTGTCCATGGTGCTGAAATGCAGATAGACAAAGCTATGCTGCGCCGACCCCATGTAAATACCGATTCATGTTATTAGCCGACACTCCACACAATATTACATGTGTAGCTGTTGGTATAGCGACAATAGCACGTTTATTGGGTTGTGGAAAATGTGTCAGCGCGTTCGTGCTATATTAATCTCCCAGGTGAGAGACCGAAGAGAGAGAGGTGCTCTCTCTCGTGACGCAGTCTTTATTTTTATTTATTTTTTATCTAATTCTGGAGTGTTATTACGGTCGCCTCCGCTACTTCATAAACCAAATAACACCAAGGTTATCTGCTGGTATGTAAACCATTGCGGTACATCTGATATTAGACTACAGGCTACGCTGTTAAACAACCTCTAGCGACACCGATACAGCAGCTACGGATCTGGTTTCCATGGTCCCCTCTGCATCACTTATTGACCCCTCTCTCTCTACCTTTCACTATATCACTATCTCTTCCTCTCTTCCTCCCTCACTTTACCTCCCTCTCTCTATCTCCCTCTCTTCCTCCCTCACTCTACCTCCCTCTCTTCCTCCCTCCTCTGCCTACCGTCTTCCTCCCTCTCTTCCTACCTCACTTTACCTCCCTCCCTCATCTACCCCTCTCTTCCTCCCTCACTCTACCTCCCTCTCTTCCTCCCTCTTTACCTCCCTCTTCCTTCCTATCTACCTCTCTCTTCCTCCCTCACTCTACCTACCTCTTCCTCCTCACTCTACCTACCTCTCTTCCTCCCTCACTGCCTACCTCCCTCTCTTCCTCCCTCCCTCACTCTACCTACCTCTCTTCCTCCCTCCCTCACTCTACCTACCTCTCTTCCTCCCTCCCTCACTCTACCTCCCTCTCTTCCTCCCTCCCTCACTCTACCTACCTCTCTTCCTCCAACTCTCTACCTACCTCTCTTCCTTCCTCCCTCACTCTACCTACCTCTCTGCCTCCCTCCCTCCTCTACCTCTCCATTCTCTATCCTACCCTCTTCCTCCCTCACTCTACCTCCTCTCTTCTTCCTCCCTCACTCTACCTACCTCTCTTCCTCCCTCACTCTACCTCCCTCTCGACCTTTCCCTATCTACCTCTCTTCCTCCCTCACTCTACCTCCCTCTCTTCCTCCCTCACTCTACCTCCCTCTCTTCCTCCCTCACTCTACCTACCTCTCTTCCTCCCTCACTCTGCCTACCTCTCTCCCTCACTCACTCTACCTCCCTCTCTTCCTCCCTCACTCTACCTCCCTCTCTTCCTCCCTCCCTCACTCTACCTAGATCTCTTCCTCCCTCTATCTACCTACCTCTCTTCCTCCCTCATTCTACCTCCCTCTCTACCTTTCCCTATCTCTACCTCTCTTCCTCCCTCAATCTACCTCCCTCTCTTCCTCCCTCACTCTGCCTCCCTCGCTTCCTCCCTCACTCTACCTACCTCTCTTCCTCCCTCACTCTACCTACCTCTCTCCCTCCCTCACTCTACCTACCTCTCTTCCTCCCTCACTTTACCTACCTCTCTTCCTCCCTCACTCTACCTACCTCTCTTCCTCCCTCACTCAACCCACCTCTCTTCCTCCCTCACTCTACCTCCCTCTCTTCCTCCCTCACTCTTCCTACCTCTCTTCCTCCCTCACTCTACCTCCCTCTCTTCCTCCCTCACTCTACCTACCTCTCTTCCTCCCTCACTCTACCTACCTCTCTTCCTCCCTCACTCTACCTACCTCTCTTCCTCCCTCACTCTACCTCCCTCTCTTCCTTCCTCCCTCACTCTACCTACCTCTCTTCCTTCCTCACTCTACCTCCCTCTCTTCCTCCCTCACTCTATCTCCCTCTCTTCCTCCCTCACTCTACCTACCTCTCTTCCTCCCTCACTCTGCCTACCTCTCTTCCTCACTCACTCTACCTCCCTCTCTTCCTCCCTCACTCTACCTCCCTCTCTTCCTCCCTCCCTCACTCTACCTAGATCTCTTCCTCCCTCTATCTACCTCCCTCTCTTCCTTTCTCACTCTACCTACCTCTCTTCCTCCCTCACTCTACCTCCCTCTCTACCTTTCCCTATCTCTACCTCTCTTCCTTCCTCACTCTACCTCCCTCTCTTCCTCCCTCACTCTGCCTCCCTCTCTTCCTCCCTCACTCTACCTACCTCTCTTCCTCCCTCACTCTACCTACCTCTCTTCCTCCCTCACTCTACCTCCCTCTCTTCCTCCCTCCTCTACCTCCCTCTTCCTCCCTCACTCTACATCCCTCTATTCCTCCCTCCCTCACTCTACCTACCTCTCTTCCTTCCTCACTCTACCTTCCTCTCTTCCTCCCTCACTCTACCTAACTCCCTTCCTCCCTCAATCCACCTACCTCTCTTCCTCCCTCACTTTACCTCCCTCTCTTCCTCCCTCACTCTACCTACCTCTCTTCCTCCCTCACTCTACCTCCCCTCTTCCTCCTCCCTCACTCTACCTCCCTCTCTTCCTCCCTCACTCTACCTCCCTCTCTTCCTCCCTCACTCCACCTACCTCTCTTCCTCCCTCACTCTACCTTCCTCTCTTCCTCCCTCACTCTACCTACCTCTCTTCCTCCCTCACTCCACCTACCTCCTCCCTCCCTCACTCTACCTACCTCTCTTCCTTCCTCACTCTACCTCCCTCACCTTCCTCCCTCTTTACCCTCTCTCTTCCTCCCTCACTCTACCTACCTCTCTTCCTCCCTCACTCTACCTCCCTCTCTTCCTCCCTCACTCTACCTACCTCTCTTCCTCCCTCCTCACTCTACCTACCCTCTCTTCCTCCCTCACTCTACCTACCTCTCTTCTTCCCTCACTCTACCTCCCTCTTTTCCTCCCTCACTCTACCTCCCTCTCTTCCTCCCTCACTCCACCTCCCTCTCTTCCTCCCTCACTCTACCTCCCTCTCTTCCTCCCTCACTCTACCTCCCTCTCTTCCTCCCTCCCTCACTCTACCTCCCTCTCTTCCTCCCTCACTCTACCTATCTCTCTTCCTCCCTCACTCCACCTACCTCTCTTCCTCCCTCACTCTACCTTCCTCTCTTCCTCCCTCACTCTACCTACCTCTCTTCCTCCCTCACTCCACCTACCTCTCTTCCTCCCTCACTCTACCTACCTCTCTTCCTTCCTCACTCTACCTCCCTCACTTCCTCCCTCACTTTACCTCTCTCTCTTCCTCCCTCACTCTACCTACCTCTCTTCCTCCCTCACTCTACCTACCTCTCTTCCTCCCTCACTCTACCTACCTCTCTTCCTCCCTCCTGCACTCTACCTCCCTCGCTTCCTCCCTCACTCTACCTACCTCTCTTCTTCCCTCACTCTACCTCCCTCTTTTCCTCCCTCACTCTACTCTACCTCCCTCTCTTCCTCCCTCACTCCACCTCCCTCTCTTCCTCCCTCACTCTACCTCCCTCTCTTCCTCCCTCACTCTACTTACCTCTTTTCCTCCCTCACTCTTCTCTCCTCCCTCACTCTATCCCCCCTCTTCCTTCCTCACTCTACCTCCCTCTCTTCCTCCCCACTCTACCTACCTTTCTTCCTCCCTCCTCACCTCCCTCTCTTCCTCCCTCTCTTCCTCCTTCCTCTCTCACTCTACCTACCTCTCTTCCTCCCTCCTCTACCCCCCCTTCCTCCCTCTATCCCCCTTCTCTTCCTCTTCCTCTCTTCCTCCCTCACTCTCCCCCTCTCTTCCTCCCCTCACTCTTCCTCCCTCACTCTACCCCCTCTCTTCTCTTCCTCCCTCACTCTACCTCCCTCTCTTCCTCCCTCACTCTACCCCCCTCTCTTCCTTCCTCCCTCACTCTACCCCCCTCTCTTCCTTCCCCAGCACCCCTCCCTGCCTCTCTCGGCTCATCCCGGTTTAGTGCAATGGAGTTGCTTTGGTTTTCAAACGGCCTAGATTAGGGACAGTTTGACATTTACTGTGTGTGTTGGGGGGGGGCAGATGTCTCTTTATATTACATTGGAGTGGATGAACATGCGCAGTTAGCCTACAGGACACCTTTTAAGTAGCCGAGTGAAATTAATACAATTTAAAAGTTAAGTTAAGTGACCAATATTTAGACAATATTGGAGCGTTTGAGGTCAAGGAATAGCTACTCTGATTGTTAAGGAGGCAGAACGCGCGTTAATCTTTCCTGAATAACTGGGCCTGCTGGGCGCATGAGACTGTGTGGCTACACAATGTAGGACGACTTGGGAGAATGACGACGGGCAGCAGACAGCGTATCAGAGGGAAAAATACAGCCAGACTGTCCTGTACGGTGCCTTATCTAGATCAGGAGTAGAGCCACAATTCATCCAGACGGAATGAAACATTCAAATATCGGGGCTTTTGCGCCATTATTCAATGACATTTTCACTTCAGTTCACAGCATTTCACTCACTTGAAAACAATAATGCAGTATTCATTTTAATGTGGTTATGTAGGCTAGTCTAGAGAGGATCATTGTGTTGTTGTAGACTAGTCGAGGGAGGATCATTGTGGTGTTGTAGGCTAGTCTAGGGAGGATCATTGTGGTTATGTAGGCTAGTCTAGGGAGGATCATTGTGTTGTTGTAGGCTAGTCTAGGGAGGATCATTGTGTTGTTGTAGGCTAGTTTAGGGAGGATCATTGTGTTGTTGTAGACTAGTTTAGGGAGGATCATTGTGATTATGTAGGCTAGTCTAGGGAGGATCATTGTGGTGTTGTAGGCTAGTCTAGGGAGGATCATTGTGGTGTTGTAGGCTAGTCTAGGGAGGATCATTGTGTTGTTGTAGGCTAGTCTAGGGAGGATCATTGTGTTGTTGTAGGCTAGTTTAGGGAGGATCATTGTGTTGTTGTAGACTAGTTTAGGGAGGATCATTGTGTTGTTGTAGGCTAGTTTAGGGAGGATCATTGTGTTGTTGTAGACTAGTTTAGGGAGGATCATTGTGATTATGTAGGCTAGTCTAGGGAGGATCATTGTGTTGTTGTAGGCTAGTCTAGGGAGGATCATTGTGTTGTTGTAGGCTAGTCTAGGGAGGATCATTGTGATTATGTAGGCTACTGTAGGGATGATCATTGTGTTGTTGTAGGCTAGTCTAGGGAGGATCATTGTGGTTGTTGTAGGCTAGTCTAGGGAGGATCATTGTGGTGTTGTAGACTAGTCTAGTCGAGGGAGGATCATTGTGTCGTAGGCTAGTTTAGGGAGGATCATTGTGGTGTTGTAGACTAGTCTAGTCCAGGGAGGATCATTGTGTCATAGGCTAGTTTAGGGAAGATCATTGTGTTGTTGTAGACTAGTCTAGTCCAGGGAGGATCATTGTGTCGTAGGCTAGTTTAGTGAGGATCATTGTCACTAAAGCTATACAAATGTAATTAGCTGATACGTTATTTTAAAAAGAGAGGCGAGCCAGCGAAAAGAGAAAAAAATCATCATAAAAAATCGAATAAAAGTTGTACCCATTTTAATAATACTAAACATCTTCTGTACAACAGCTAGCGACCTCACCAATATATTTGAGCCTTTTGGTATTCCCACTTATGACACCAACGCACCAAACGGCAGGACAAGGGAGTGAAACCGGGTCGTTGGCGTGAAAGGAAAACCCCCATAATGCATCCTGCCAATAGTGTGGACCCACTCTCTATATGAGGGAATCCTTATGTACAGGAAATTACATTTGTTTGAGCTGCGAGTCTTCACTCTTCTTTTATGTGTAAGGCTAGTCTAGGATGGCTTCTCCTCTGTAGCTGGCCTCTCCTCTGTACCTGGCCTCTCCTCTGCACCTGGCCTCTCCTCTGTACCTGGCCTCTCCTCTGTACCTGGCCGCTCCTCTACACCTGGCCTCTCCTCTACCTGGCCTCTCCTCTGTAGCTGGCCTCTCCTCTGCACCTGGCCTCTCCTCTGCACCTGGCCTCTCCTCTGTAGCTGGCCTCTCTCTGCACCTGGCCTCTCCTCTGCACCTGGCCTCTCCTCTGCACCTGGCCTCTCCTCTCTACCTGGCCTCTCCTCTGTACCTGGGCTCTCCTCTGCACCTGGCCTCTGCACCTGGCCACTCCTACACCTGGCCCTCCTCTGTACCTGGCCTCTCCTCTGCACCTGGCTCTCCTCCCTGGCCTCTCCTCTGCACCTGGCCTCTCCTCTACACCTGGCCTCTCCTCTGCACCTGGCCTCTCCTCTGCACCTGGCCTCTCCTCTGCACCTGGCCTCTCCTCCCCACCTGGCCTCTCCTCTGTACCTGGCCTCTCCTCTGCACCTGGCCTCTCCACTGCACCTGGCCTCTCCTCTGTAGCTGGCCTCTCCTCTGTAGCTGGCCTCTCCTCTGCACCTGGCCTCTCCTCTGTAGCTGGACTCTCCTCTGCACCTGGCCTCTCCTCTGTACCTGGCCTCTCCACAGCACCTGGCCTCTCCTCTGCATCTGGCCTCTCTGTAGCTGGCCTCTCCTCTGCACCTGGCCTCTCCTCTGTAGCTGGACTCTCCTCTGTAGTTGGCCTCTCCTCTGCACCTGGTCACTCCTCTGCACCTGGTCACTCCTCTGCACCTGGTCACTCCTCTGCACCTGGTCACTCCTCTGTACCTGGCCACTCCTCTGTAGCTGGCCTCTCCTCTGTAGCTGGCCTCTCCGCTGCCAATCAGTTATTCCTCTACGTTCTTGTGGATTTATATAGAAAATTGATGCAGATTTGAATGATTTTATGTGTGGCATGATTGCTAGTTAACCTATTGCAGATCTGGACAAACGATCCACCTACCACTATTGTCCCTGTGTACAGAGGGCAGGATAGAGTTTTACTAAACGTGTAGAAAAGTGTAGAGCATAAGGGAAATACCAAAACACCTTGATAGGGGAGGAGCGTGCAGGCAGATTAGGAAACGTGGCTATATTGAAGAAAATATTTTGTTAAACCTGCAAAATGGGGAATGTAAACCAGGAGAAAATGCACTACCCTCCCCTGTGCCTAATAATACAAATAAATAAAAATCCCCCATCACTCCCCAAAGCAAAACAAAAAGCTAGACAAACCTCCCTTATTTTGGACCGGCCCACCTCAGTCAATTTCAAACTGTCCCTTTGCGCCCAAGTCAGAAAACCCCAGTGACAATGCCAAAGCACCAATCAGGGCGCAGAACACAGAGAGTCTCCAGTGACAGGCTGACCTGCTGTCTCGGCGTTACCATGGCGATTTACAGTACAGAGGCGTCTGTGGTATAATGCAGAGAGCGAGAGAGGGATGGGGGAGAAAGAGAATGGATATGTATATAGTAGGGAAGAATAGAGGAGGGGGAATAGAGGAGGAGGAATAGAGGAGGAATAGAGGAAGAATAGAGGAGGAGGAATAGAGGAAGAGGAAGAATAGAGGAGGAGGGGGGAGGAATAGAGGAGGGGGAATAGAGGAGGAGGAATAGAGGAGGAGGAATAGAGGAGGGGGAATAGAGGAGGAGGAATAGAGGAGGGGGAATAGGGGGAAGAAGAGGGGGAATAGAGGAGGGGGGGTATAGAGGAGGAAGAATAGAGGAGGGGGAATAGAGGGGGGGGAATAGAGGAGGAAGAATAGAGGAGGGGATATAGAGGAGGGGGAATAGAGGAGGAAGAATAGAGGAGGGGGGAATAGAGGAGGGGAAGAATAGAGGAGGGAATAGAGGAGGGGGAATAGAGGAGGGGGAATAGAGGAGGGGGAATAGAGGAGGAGGAAGGAATAGAGGGAGGGGGAGGGGGAATAGAGGAGGAGGGGGGAGGAGGGGAATAGAGGAGAAGAAGGGGATATAGAGGAGGGGGAATAGAGGAGGAAGAATAGAGAAGGGGGAATAGAGGAGGGGGAATAGAGGAGGGAGGAATAGAGGAGGGGGAATAGAGGAGATAGAGGAGGGGGAATAGAGGAGGGGGAATAGAGGAGGAAGAATAGAGGAGGGGGAATAGAGGAGGAGAGGAGGAATAGAGGAGGGAGGGGGAATAGAGGAGGAAGAATAGAGGAGGGGGAATAGAGGAGGGGGAGAGGGGAATAGAGGAGGGGATAGAGGAGAGGGGGAGGAAGAATAGAGGAGGGGAATAGAGGAGGGGGAATAGAGGGAAGAATAGAGGAGGGGAATAGAGGAGGGGAATAGAGGAGGAAGAATAGAGGAGGGGGAATAGAGGAGGGGGAATAGAGGAGGGGAGGAGGGGGAATAGAGGAGGGGATAGAGGAGGAAGAATAGAGGAGGGGGAATAGAGGAGGGGGAATAGAGGAGGGGGAATAGAGGAGGGGGAATAGAGGAGGGGGAATAGAGGAGGAAGAATAGAGGAGGGGGAATAGAGGAGGGGGAATAGAGGAGGGAGAGAGGGGGAATAGAGGAGGGGGAGGGAAGAATAGAGAGGAGGGGGAATAGAGGAGAAAGAATAGAGGAGGGGAATAGAGGAGGGGGAATAGAGGAGGGGGAATAGAGGGAGGGGGAATAGAGGAGGGGAATAGAGGGAGGAATAGGAGGAGAATAGAGGGGGAATAGAGGAGGAAGAATAGAGGAGGGGAATAGAGGAGGAAGAATAGAGGAGGGGGAATAGAGGGAGGGGGAATAGAGGAGGAAGAATAGGAGGGGGGAGGAGGGGAATAGAGGAGGAAGAATAGAGGGGAGAGGGGGAATAGAGGAGGAAGAATAGAGGAGGAGGAATAGAGGAGGGGAATAGAGGGGAAGAATAGGGGAGGGAGAATAGAGGAGAAGAGGGAAGAATATAGGAGGGGGATAGAGGAGGGGGAATAGAGCAGGGGGAATAGAGGAGGGGGAATAGAGGAGGAAGAGGAGGGGGAATAGAGGAGGGGGAATAGAGGAGGGAATAGAGGAGGGAATAGAATAGAAGGGGGAATAGAGGAGGGGGAATAGAGGAGGAGGCATAGAGGAGAGGAGAGAGGCATAGAGGGGGTGAATAGAGGAGGAAGAATAGAGGAGAGGGAGGAGGGGGAATAGGGGAGGGAGAATAGAGGAGGAAGAATAGAGGGGGGGGAGGAGGAGAGGAGGGGGAATAGATGAGGATGAATAGAGAAGGGGGAATAGAGGAGAGGGGGAATAGAGGAGGAGGAAGAAATAGAGGAGGAAGAATAGAGGAGGTGAATAGAGGCGGGGGAATAGAGGAGGAAGGAGGGGGAATAGAGGAGGGGGAATAGAGGAGGGGGAATAGAGGAGGAAGAATAGAGGAGGAAGAATAGAGGAGGGGGGAATAGAGGAGGAAGAATAGAGGAGGGGGAATAGAGGAGGGGGAATAGAGGAGGAAGAATAGAGGGGGAGGGGGAATAGGAGGGGGAGAGAGGAATAGAGGAGGAAGAATAGAGGAGGGGGGAGGAGGGGAATAGGAAGGAGGAAGAATAGGAGGAGGAGGAGGGGAATAGAGGAGGAAGAATAGAGGAGGAGGAATAGAGGAGGGGGAATAGAGGGGGAATAGAGGAGGAAGAATAGAGGATGGGGAATAGATGAGGAAGAATAGAGGAGAGAGGAATAGAGGAGGGAGAATAGGGGAGAGGGGAATAGAGGAGGGGGAATAGAGGAGGGGGAATAGAGATGCTGAGAGGATATAACAATTCAACAGGCTTCAGATAAGATGGTGGCAGGCAGTCAGATGCTATATACATGTAAAAACACTGATGCATTTCAGTTAGCTGACATTACTGGCAGCATCATTGTTTGTCTTTGCGTGGTAACATGTACTATACTGCTAGCCCACATTAAGTGTTCTGCTTTCACATCACTTTATTACAGAACTGGAAATAGCAATATAGCCTACATACTCTGTCTTTGTAAAGATTGCACACACACATAGGGCCTAGCCCAGATCCAGACAGAGTCCTGAATGTTCTCTAGGATCTAGTGCCAGTCAGCAGGGACTCCTCTCTGATTCAGCTAGCCCAGATCCAGTCAGAGTCCTGAATGTTCTCTAGGATCTAGTGCCAGTCTGCAGGGACTCCTCTCTGATTCAGCTAGCCCAGATCCAGACAGAGTCCTGAATGTTCTCTAGGATCTAGTGCCAGTCTGCAGGGGCTCATCTCTGATTCAGCTAGCCCAGATCCAGATAGAGTCCTGAATGTTCTCTAGGATCTAGTGCCAGTCTGCAGGGGCTCCTCTCTGATTCAGCTAGCCCAGATCCAGACAGAGTCCTGAATGTTCTCTAGGATCTAGTGCCAGTCTGCAGGGGCTCCTCTCTGATTCAGCTAGCCCAGATCCAGACAGAGTCCTGAATGTTCTCTAGGATCTAGTGCCAGTCTGCAGTCTGGGGCTCCTCTCTGATTCAGCTAGCCCAGATCCAGACAGAGTCCTGAATGTTCTCTAGGATCTAGTGCCAGTCTGCAGGGGCTCCTCTCTGATTCAGCTAGCTCAGATCCAGACAGAGTCCTGAATGTTCTCTAGGAGTCCTGAATGTTCTCTAGGATCTAGTGCCAGTCTGCAGGGGCTCATCTCTGATTCAGCTAGCCCAGATCCAGACAGAGTCCTGAATGTTCTCTAGGATCTAGTGCCAGTCTGCAGGGGACAGAGTCCTGAATGTTCTCTAGGATCTGATTCAGCTAGCCCAGATCCAGACCTAGTCCTGAATGTTCTCTAGGATCTAGTGCCAGTCTGCAGGGGCTCCTCTCTGATTCAGCTAGCCCAGATCCAGACAGAGTCCTGAATGTTCTCTAGGATCTAGTGCCAGTCTGCAGGGGCTCCTCTCTGATTCAGCTAGCCCAGATCCAGATAGAGTCCTGAATGTTCTCTAGGATCTAGTGGCAGTCTGCAGGGGCTCCTCTCTGATTCAGCTAGGCCAGATCCAGACAGAGTCCATTAATGTTCTCTAGGATCTAGTGCCAGTCTGCAGGGCTCCTCTCTGATTCAGCTAGCCCAGATCCAGACAGAGTCCTGAATGTTCTCTAGGATCTAGTGCCAGTCTGCAGGGGCTCCTCTCTGATTCTCTGTATGTTTCAGACCTATTACTGCTGACTGGGGAGGTGACCTGTATATTGTGATCAATCCCAGCTGAAATAGTTCTCAGATATGGGATAACCATTTCAGATACAAGGGGAGTCAGGTAGAGATGCTGTATGAATAGAGATGGAGAGAACAAAATACAATGGGATGAGGGTTGAAAGGAGGATGAGAGGTACAGGATAAGGAGAGGGTAGAGTGACCCTTATAGCACCTGTTTTATAGCGGGTTAACACCAAAATAGAATGAATACAGGTGTGCTGCATAGTGAGAGCAACCTCAGCGTGATGGTTTGGTGTGTCCCTTCCTTACCTCCATCGGAGTACGTCTCAGTCCCGTATCCATCCTGCAGGCCGTTGCTCCAGGTCCCTTCGTAACGGGCCCCGCTAACCGTGCTCTCCAGTTGGCCATAGCGTCCCTTGAAGCCCTGCGTCCACTCCCCCCTGTAGTCCCAGCGGCCCTTGCTCTCCACACCCACACCGTGGCGTTTCCCCTGCGCCCACGTGCCCTGGTAGCTATTCCCGCTGGGCCAGGTGTAGACACCCAGGACCTCGAAGCCGTGGCTCCAGGCCCCGGCGTACTCCCCCTGACCCTGTGGCCCTGTGCAGACCCCCCGGCCATGGGCCTTGCCCTGCTCCCACCCTCCACAGTACGACCCCCCATCATCAAAGTCAAACCTGCCTCCAGTGGACATGCATGAAACAGGTTTAGGCAAAATCCTCAGAACGTCAAGAAGAGAAAATCAGGTTGACACAGAAAGATCAGGGCCGGGAGGCGAAGATGGAGATGGAATCATGGAGGTTTAGATCTCCTAGTATTTCCCTTTACCTTCTTGTTGTTGTTTTTTTAATGATAATGGAATCAAAAACAGGTTCCCCGTCTTGTACAGAGCAGGGCTTGGTCCAGAGAACATCACCTGGGACGGAGAGAGAGGTTTCATCTGTCTGTCAATGGAGGTGGCAGGGTCTGGATCTCGGTCTGGGCCTGGCGTGGCGTTAAGGATGCTAGATGCTACTGCCGGGCGAGCATTCTGCTTCCCACGGCTGTATGCGCTCCTCCTCCTCTCCTCCTCCTCCTCCTCCTCCTCCTCCTCCCTCCTCCTCCACCCTCCTCCTCCACCCTTCTCGATAGCTGGGATGGCACTAACCCACTCACCTCTCCGTTGGCTGGGGCACTCCAGACAGGCTAGGCCCAGGCTTTTCTAATAGTCCCAGAGGCCCTGACGGCAGCAGCGCCACAGCGAGCACAGCCTGATGAGCTCAATCAGACATACCACCACCACCGTCTAGCTGTGCCGTACTGGCACACAGAAATGGAGAGAGGATAGAGACGGGAGAGGGAGAGAGGATAGAGACAGGAGAGGGAGAGAGGATAGAGACGGGAGAGGGATCGTACCTCACCAGTACGCCCCAGAAATAAACAGAGATGGGCTATAGCTATAGAATGGGCTGGAAACATCCGAACACACACATCCGTAAACACACACACACACACACTGAACACACACACACCTCAGACGACCCAACTGACTGTGTATTTTCCCTTTGCTTCGCCTCTTCTCCTGTCTCGTTCTCTCCTTCCTCCTCCTCCTCACTGTGCTCCTGCAGCGCTGTAGCGATGGAGCTGCAGTCTCTCCTGAACAACATGGGAGGAGGGTTGATGCAACAACAAAATATATATATATAATGATTGTCTTCCGTTCCTCTTAATCTTCTGTATTTAGAGCTCAACCCCCTTATGTCTGGGTCGTTAATATATCCAGTTTCCCACAAGTCATATGGTGTTGGTCTCCCGGTCTCTTCTCTCCATTGCTTTCTCTCTCTCTCTCTCTCTCTCTCTCTCTCTCTCTCTCTCTCTCTCTCTCTCTCTCTCTCTCTCTCTCTCTCTGTCTCTCTCTCCCTCTCTCTGTCTCTCTCTCTCTCTCTCTCTCTCTCTCTCTCTCTCTCTCTCTCTCTCTCTCTCTCTCTCTCTCTCTCTCGCTCGCTCTAAAATCTGCTCATTACTGAAGGACTGGTCCACCCCATCCAATACCCCTCCCCCACATGCTCCCTCTCTCCCTCCCTCCTCCTGCAGGCTCTTAAAGAGACAGGGATACAGGGACAGGGGAAGAGCAGCATGTGTTCGGTTCACTGCACTGGCCCTTGGGGATAAATCCTGCTTTCCCTAATTACCCAGCGGTCTAATGATCTACCTCTCTCTCTCTCTCTACCTTTCTCTCAATTCAATTCAATTCAAGGGGCTTTATTGGCATGGGAAACATATGTTAACATTGCCAAAGCAAGTGAAGTAGATAATATACAAAAGTGAAATAAACTATAAAAATTAACAGTCAACATTACACTCACAAAACTTCCAGAAGAATAAAGACGTTACAGATGTTATATTATGTATATATCCAGTGTTGTAACGATGTGCAAATGGTTAAAGTACAAAAGGGAAAATAAATAAGCATAAATATGGTTTGTATTTACAATGGTGTTTTTCTTCACTGGTTGACCTTTTCTTGTGGCACCAGGTCACACATCTTGCTGCTGTGATGCACACTGTGGTATTTCACCCAGTAGATATCGGAGTTTATCAAAACCGGGATTGTTTTCAAATTTTTTGTGGATCTGTGTAATCTGAGGGAAATATGTCTCTCTAATATGGTCATACATTGGGCATGAGGTTGGGAAGTGCAGCTCAGTTTCCACCTCATTTTGTGGGCAGTGAGCACATAGCCTGTCTTCTCCTGAGAGCCAGGTCTGCCTACGGCGGCCTTTCTCAATAGCAAGGCTATGCTCACTGAGTCTGTACATAGTCAAAACTTTCCTTAAATTTGGGTCAGTCACAGTGGTCAGGTATTCTGCCACTGTGTACTCTCTGTGTAGGGCCAAATAGCATTCTAGTTTGCTCTGTTTTTTTGTTAATTCTTTCCAATGTGTCAAGTAATTATCTTTTTGTTCTCATGATTTGGTTGGTTCTAATTGTGTTGCTGTCCTGGGGCTCTGTGGGGTGTGTTTGTGTTTGTGAACAGAGCCCCAGGACCAGCATGCTTAGGGGACTCTTCTCCAGGTTCAATCTCTCTGTAGGTGATGGCTTTGTTATGGAAGGTTTGGGAATCGCTTCCTTTTAGGTGGTTGTAGAATTTAACATCTCTTTTCTGGATTTTGATCATTAGCTGTTATCGGCCTAATTCTGCTCTGCATGCATTATTTGGTGTTCTACGTTGTACACAGAGGATATTTTTGCCGAATTCTGCATGCAGAGTCTCAATTTGTTGTTTGTCCCATTTTGTGAAGTCTTGGTTGGTGAGCGGACCCCAGACCTCACAACCATAAAGGGCAATGGGCTCTATGACTGATTCAAGTATTTTTAGCCAAATCCTAATTGGTATGTTGAATTTTATGTTCCTTTTGATGGCATAGAATGCCCTTCTTGCCTTCTCTCTCAGATCGTTCACAGCTTTGTGGAAGATACCTGTAGTTTTTTGTGTGCTCTAGGGCAACGGTGTCTACATGGAATTTGTATTTGTGGTCCTGGTGACTGGACCTTTTTTGGAACACCATTACTTTGGTCTTACTGAGATTTACTGTCAGGGCCCAGGTCTAACAGAATCTGTACAGAAGATCTAGGTGCTGCTGTAGGCCCTCCTTGGTTAGGGACAGAAGCACCAGATCATCAGCAAACAGCAGACATTTAACTTCAGATTCTAGTAGGGTGAGGCCGGGTGCTGTAGACTGTTCTAGTGCCCTCGCCAATTCGTTGATATATATGTTGACTTCCGACTGACATGACCCTCATGCCAAATTGAGTCGAAGCATTTTTTAAATCAATAAAGCATGAGACAACTTTGCCTTTGTTTTGGTTTGTTTGTTTGTCAATTTGGGTGTGCAGGGTGAATACGTGGTCTGTTGTACGGTAATTTGGTAAAAAAACAATTTGACATTTTCTCAGTACATTGCTTTCATTGAGGAAATGTCTGCAGTTAATGATAATGCAGAGGATTTTCCCAAGGCTGCTGTTGACTCAAATCCCACGGTAGTTATTGGGGTCAAATTTGTCACCACTTTTGTGGATTGGGGTGATCAGTCCTTGGTTCCAAATATTGGGGAAGATGCCAGAGCCAAGGAGGATGTTAAGGAGTTTTAGTATAGCCAATTGGAATTTGTTGTCTGTATATTTGATCATTTAATTAAGGAAACCATCAACACCACAGGCCTTTTTGGGTTGGAGGGTTATTATTTTGTTATGTAGCTCATTCAAGTTAATTGGAGAATCCAGTGGGTTCTGGTCATCTTTAATAGTTGATTCTAAGATCTGTATTTGATCATGTATATGTATTTGCTGTTTGTTCTTTGTTATAGAGCCAAAAAGATTGGGGAAGTGGTTTACCCATACATCTCCATTTTGGATAGATAATTATTTGTGTTGTTGTTTGTTGAGTGTTTTCCAATTTTCCCCAGAAGTGGTTAGAGTCTATCGATTCTTCAATTACATTGAGCTAATTTCTGACATGCTGTTCGTGACGGCGTAGACTCAGTGTTTCCGGGTCTCTATATTTTTGGTTGGACAGGTTTCTCAATATCTTTCTTAGGTTTTTGCATTCTTCATCAAACCATTTGTCATTCTTGTTAATTTTCTTCGGTTTTCTATTTGAGATTTTTAGATTTGATAGGGAAGCTGAGAGGTCAAATATACTGTTAAGATTTTCTACTGCCAAGTTTACACCTTCACTATTACGCTGTACGCTCTTGTTGGCTGGCCCTCGGTTCATACTTGTCGCCAAACCCACAGGCTCCAGGTCATCTACAAGTCTTTGCTAGGTAAAACCCTGTCTTATCTCAGCTCACTGCTCACCATAGCAGCACCCACACGTAGCACGCACTCCAGCAGATATATTTCACTGGTCATCCCCAAAGCCAATTCCTCCTTTGGTCGCCTTTCCTTCCAGTTTTCTGCTGCCAATGACTGGAACAAACTATAAAAATCACTGAAGCTGGAGACTCTTACCTCCCTCACTAGCTTTAAGCACCAGCTGTCAGAGCAGCTCACAGATCACTGCACATGTACATAGCCCATCTGTAAACAGCCCATCCAACTACCTCATCCCCATACCGTTATTTATTTTTTTTTCTCCTTTGCACCCCAGTATCTCTACTTGCGCATTCATCTTCTATCACTCCAGTGTTTAATTGCTATATTGTATTTACAGTGCCTTGCGAAAGTATTCGGCCCCCTTGAACTTTGCGACCTTTTGCCACATTTCAGGCTTCAAACATAAAGATATAAAACTGTATTTTTTTGCGAAGAATCAACAACAAGTGGGACGCAATCATGAAGTGCAACGACATTTATTGGATATTTCAAACTTTTTTAACAAATCAAAAACTGAAAAATTGGGCGTGCAACATTATTCAGCCCCCTTAAGTTAATACTTTGTAGCGCCACCTTTTGCTGCGATTACAGCTGTAAGTCGCTTGGGGTATGTCTCTATCAGTTTTGCACATCGAGAGACTGAAATTTTTTCCCATTCCTCCTTGCAAAACAGCTCGAGCTCAGTGAAGGTTGGATGGAGAACATTTGTTCCATGTTCCATGTGTAACTCTGTTGTTGTTGTTTGTGTCACACTGCTTTGCTTTATCTTGGCCAGGTCGCAGTTGTAAATGAGAACTTGTTCTCAACTGGCCTACCTGGTTAAATAAAGGTGATCTGGTGTACCTGGTTAAATAAAGGTGATCTCGTCTACCTGGTTAAATAAAGGTGATCTGGTCTACCTGGGTAAATAAAGGTGATCTGGTCTACCTGGTTAAATAAAGGTGATCTCGTCTACCTGGTTAAATAAAGGTGATCTGGTCTACCTGGTTAAATAAAGGTTAAATAAAATAAATAAATACAAATTACAGTGGAACGATTTGTCCAGGAATTTGTCTAAAATGGATTGAATTTGTTGTTTCCTAATTGTTTTTTTGGTAGGTTTCCAAACTACATTCCTTCCATCTATAGCATTTCTTAATATTACTCAATTCCTTTGGCTTTGATGCCTCATGATTAAGTATTATTGCTCTCTTCAAGTGGGCTGACTCTGAGAGACTCTGGGTTGAGGTCAGTGATAAAGTAGTCTACAGTACTACTGCCAAGAGATGAGCTATAGGTGTACCTACCATAGGAGTCCCCTCGAAGCCCACCATTGACTATGTACATACCCAGCGTGCAACAGAGCTGCAGGAGTTGTGACCCGTTTTTGTTGGTTATGTTGTCTTGGGCGGCATACGGGGGAGGGAATGCTGTCACCTCCAGGTAGGTGTTTGTCCCCCTGTGTGCTGAGGTTGTCAGGTTTTTGTCCGGTTCTGGCATTTAGGTCACCACAGACTAGTACATGTCCCTGGGCCTGGAAATGATTGATTTCCCCCTCCAGGATGGAGAAGCTGTCTTCATTAAAGTTTGGGGATTCTAGTGGAGGGATATAGGTAGCACACAGGAGGACATTTGTTAATGTTAAGATCATTTCCTTTTGAATTTCTAGCCAAATGTAAAATGTTTCTGTTTTGATTAATTTAATGGAGTGAGTTAGATCTGCTCTATATCAAATTAGCATAGCCCCTGAGTCCCTTCCCTGTTTCACACCTCTCCCTCTGTCTCTCTCAATTCAATTTGAAGGGCTTTAGTGGCATGGGAAACATACACTGAGTGTACAAAACATTAGCAACACATGTCTTATACTGAGTTGCACCCCCATTTGCCCTTAGAACAGCCTCAATTTGTCTGGGCATGGACTCTACAAGGTGTTGCAAGTGTTCCACAGGGATGCTGGCCCATGTTGACTCCAATGCTTCCCACAGATGTGTCAAGTTGGCTGGACCATTCTTGATACACACCAAAAACTGTTGATCGTGGAAAAACCCAGCAGCTTTGCAGTTCTTGGGACACTCAAACTGGTGCGCCAGGTACCTACTACCATACCCCGTTTAAAGGCATGTACATCTTTTGTCTTGCCCATTCACCCTCTGAATGGCCCACATACACAATCCAGGTCTCAGTTGTGTCAAGATTTGAAAAACCTTCTTTAGCCCGTCTCCTCCCCTTCATCTACACTGATAGAAGTGGATTTAACAGGTGACATCAATAAGAGATCATAGCTTTCAGCTGGATTCACCTGGATTCACCTGGTCTTTTGTACAGTCATTGTATGTTTACATTGACAAGGCAGGTGAAATAGACAATAAACAAAATGAACAATCAGAAATTAACATTAAACATATCTTTTGAGGCTTTTATGCTATACCTACCACCTTGTGGATTTACCTTTTTGTCTTGGAGGATTACCTTGTACACTTACAAAATCATTTAGATATTTCAAATGTCTGTCTGAAGGACTCTTTTTACTTTATTAAATCTCTCAAGTACTGCATGTCTGCCTCATCTTCTGTCTTACTGTCCAGTTGGTTAAGTGACTGTTTCTCTCTCCGGAGACCCTCTAACCCCTGACAGAAAGAAGTCCTTCAGGAAAACATGTAACTCCACAACCTCAAAAGGAATTCCACAAGAACAAGGTAATCCTCCAAGACAAAAAGGTAAATCCACAAGGTGGTAGGTAAAGCATAAAAAGCCTCAAAAGATACTCAAAAATAAATAAACAAGAACAAAAAACAGAATTCCTCAAGAGCCTCCACCGGGATCGACTACACAGAATACTAGGGCTCTCTCCCCCAGAGCAAAGAACTGAGGGAAACTAAGGGTTTAAATACAATCAGGGGAAACGAGGCACAGGTGCAAATAATAATGGGGATCAAGGGAAAGCAAAAGGTCAAAAAGCACAATGGGGGCATCTAGTGACCAAAAACCGGAACAACCCTGGCCAAATCCTGACATTCACCTGGTCTTTTGTACAGTCATTGTATGTTTACATTGACAAGGCAGGTGAAATAGACAATAAACAAAATGAACAATCAGAAATGAACATTAAACATTACACTTACAAAATCATTTAGATATTTCAAATGTCTGTCTCTCCTCTCTCGCTCATCTCTACCTCTCTCTGTTTTACTGTCCCCTCACTCCTCTCTCTCCCCCTCTCCCCCTCACTCCTCTCTCTCCCCCTCTCCCCTCACTCCTCTCTATCTCCCCCTCACTCCTCTCTCTCTTCCCCTCACTCCTCTCTCTCTCTCCCCCTCACCCCTCTCCCCCTCCTCTCTCTCTCTCCCCCTCACTCCCTCTCTCCCCTCACTCCTCTCTCTCCCCCTCTTTCCCCCTCACTCCCTCTCTCTCCCCCCTCACTCCTCTCTCTCTCCCCCTCACTCCTCTCTCTCCCCCTCACTCCTCTCTCTCTCTCCCCCTCACTCCTCTCTCTCTTCTCCCCCTCACCCTCTCTCCCCCTCACTCCTCTCTCTCCCCCTCACTCCTCTCTCTCTCCCCCTCACTCTCTCTCTCCCCCTCACTCCTCTCTCTCCCTCTCACTCCTCTCTCTCTCTCTTCATCCTCTCCCTGTTTCCTCTTTAAGAGAAACAACTGGAAAGTCAGCCATGTATTTAGTTGTATACTAGTGGCTCTGTGTCTGTGATTGTCTGATTCGTAAAGTGTACTTCGGACTTCATTTCTGTATTTATAACATTGTAATAAAACAAAGCAGACAAACTGATGAGATGACTTCCGACTGACATGACCTTCAGTTGGAGTTCTCCTGCTCTTCTTCTGGCCAATGGCATGTCAGAGAGTCAATAGATGTTTACTGTGCATCATGAGATCCATTGTCTTCAGAAAGCATTCATACTGCTTGACTTATTCCACACCTCGTTGTGTCACCGCCTGCATTTAAAATGGATAAAAACATTTTCCTCACCCATCTACACACAATACCTCATAACGACATATTGAAAACATTATTTTAGACATTTTTGCTAATATATTGAAAATACAGAAATATCACATTTACGTAACCAATACGTAAGTATTCACACAGTGGGCCTCCCGGGTGGCGCAGTGGTTAAGGGCACTGCAGCGACAGCTGTGCCACCAGAGACTCTGGGTTCGTTCCCAGGCTCTGTCGTAACCGGCCGCGACCGGGAGGTCCGTGGGGCGACGCACAATTGACCTAGCGTCATCCGGGTTAAGGAGGGGTTGGTCGGTAGGGATGTCCTTGTCTCATCGCGCACCAGTGACTCCTGTGACGGGCCGGGCGCAGTGCGCGCTGACCAAGGTTGCCAGTTGCACGGTGTTTCCTCTGACATATTGGTGCGGCTGGCTTCCCGGGTTGGATGCGCGCTGTGTTAAGAAGCAGTGCGGCTTGGTTGGGTTGTGTTTCGGAGGACGCATGACTTTCAACCTTCGTCTCTCCCGAGCCCGTATGGGAGTTGCAGCGATGAGACAAGATAGTAGCGACTAACAATTGGAAACCACGAAATTGGGGAGAATTATTATTATTATTTTCTTAAGTATTCACAGTCAATACTCTGGGATGTAGAACCACCTTTGGAGGCGTTTACATCTTTGAGTTGTCTTGGGTATGTCTGTATCAGCTTTGAGTTGTCTTGGGTATGTCTGTATCAGCTTTGAGTTGTCTTGGGTATGTCTGTATCAGCTTTGAGTTGTCTTGGGTATGTCTGTATCAGCTTTGAGTTGTCTTGGGTATGTCTGTATCAGCTTTGAGTTGTCTTGGGTATGTCTGTATCAGCTTTGAGTTGTCTTGGGTATGTCTGTATCAGCTTTGAGTTGTCTTGGGTATGTCTGTATCAGCTTTGAGTTGTCTTGGGTATGTCTGTATCAGCTTTGAGTTGTCTTGGGTATATCCTGTATCAGCTTTGTACATCTGGATTTAAGAATTTTCTCCCATTCTTCCTTGCAGATTTTGTCTCAGGCTATGTATGTTAAGTTAGATGGGGAGTGGCGGTGAACAGCAATCTTCAAGTCTTTCCACAAAAGTGTGGGCTTTGGCCACTCAAGGACTTTCACATTCTTATTCTGAACCTTAATAAAAACATATGTGCAGAATATAAAACAAAATGGACTTCCTGTTGAAGCTTCTGTTTCTTCCACATCCCAGTCAGCCTGTCCATAAGACATCCTAATGTATATAGCACTCTATATCGTGTACAGTGGGAAGAAAAAGTTTGTGATACCCTTTAGAATTATCTGGATTTCTGCATAAATTGGTCATAAAATTGTATCTGATCTTCATCTAAGTCACAACAACAGACAAACACAGTCTGCTTGATTAAACTAATAACACACAAACAATGATATGTTTTCATGTCTTTATTGAACACACCGTGTAAACATTCACAGTGCAGGGTGGGAAAAGTATGATGACGCTCCTGTGGCAGCAATAACCTCAACCAAACATTTTCTGTAGTTGCGGATCAGAACTGCATAACGGTCAGGAGGAATTTGGACCGTTCCTCTTTACAAAACTGTTTCAGTTCAGCAATATTCTTGTGATGTCTGGTGTGAACTGCTCTCTCGAGGTCATGCCACAGCATCTCAATAGGGTTGAGGTCAGGACTCTGACTGGACCACTCCAGAAGGCGTGTTTTCTTCTGTTCAAGCCATTGTGTTGTTGATTGACTTCTGTCTAATGGGATGTTGACCTGTTGCATCACCTAACTTCTGTTGAGCTTCAATTGGCGGACAGATGGACTTACATTCTCCTGCAAAAGGTCTTGATAAACTTGGGAATACATTTTTTCGTTGATGATAGCAAACTGTACAGGCCCTGAGGCAGCAAAGCAGCCCCAAACCATGATGCTCCCTCCACCATACTTTACAGTTGGGATGAGGTTTTGATGTTGGTGTGCCGTGCTTTTTTTTCTCAACACATAGTGTTGTGTGTTCCTTCCAAACAACATAACTTTAGTTTCATCTGTCCACAGGATATTTTGCCAGTAGCGCTGTGAACATCCAGGTGCACTTTTGCAAACTTCAGACGTGCAGCAACGGTTTTTTTGGACAGCAGTGGATTCTTCCGTGGCGTCCTCCCATGAACACCGTTCTTGTTGAGTGTTTTACGTATCGTAGACTCGTCAGCAAAGATGTTAGCATGTTCCAGAGATTTCTGGAAGTCTTTAGCTGACATGCTAGGATTCTTCTTAACCTCATTGAGCATTCTGCACTGTGCTCCTGCAGTCATCTTTGCAGGACGGCCAATTCTAGGGAGAGTAGCAACAGTGCTGAAATGTATCCATTTATAGACAATTTGTCTTTCCGTGGACTGCCTTTTAGAGATACTTTTGTAACCCTTTCCAGCTTTATGCAAGGCAACAATTCTTCATCTTAGGTCTTCTGACATCTATTTTGTTTGGTTCACATTAGGCAATGCTTCTTGTGAATAGCAAACTCAAATTTTGTGAGTGTTTTTTATGGTGCAGGGCAGCTCAAACCAAAATCTCTAATCTTGTCTCATTGATTCAACTCCAGGTTAGTTGACTCCTGACTCCAATTAGCTTTTGGAGAAGTCATTAGCCTCGGGGGTTCACATACTTCAGGGTTGGGGAAACTGTAATTCTATTAGTCAATATAACCTTCTGGTTAAACATTTAAACATACCTCAGGATCCAGGGTTGGGGAAACCCATTCTATTAGTTAATATAACCTTCTGGTTAAACATTTAAACATACCTCAGGATCCAGGGTTGGTGAAACCCATTCTATTAGTTAATATAACCTTCTGGTTAAACATACCTCAGGATCCAGGGTTGGGAAACCCATTCTATTAGTTAATATAACCTTCTGGTTAAACATACCTCAGGATCCAGGGTTGTGGAAACCCTTTCTATTAGTTAATATAACCTTCTGGTTAAACATACCTCAGGATCCAGGGTTGGGAAACCCATTCTATTAGTTAATATAACCTTCTGGTTAAACATACCTCAGGATCCAGGGTTGTGGAAACCCATTCTATTAGTTAATATAACCTTCTGGTTAAACATACCTCAGGATCCAGGGTTGGGAAACCCATTCTATTAGTCAATATAACCAATAGGTCTAAAAACACAGTCACATCCACAATTCATGCTTTGAAGTGTAATGTTTCATCAACCAGCATTTGTAATTTTTATTTCAAAATTGAACAATGTTTTCTTTTATTTATTTACTTCTGTAAAGTAACAAGAACGTACACAGAACTCAAACAAAAATACAAATAAAAAAAAACTGAAAAAGTTGGATGCATCAGTCCTTCTGGGAGATAGGTAGGTAGAGGAAGGAAGAGAGGATTCCTGTGGTGGTGTCTGTTCTAGGGGTGAACAGGCTGGGGGAAGACCAGAGAACATCCTGGACCTTAGACCCTTGTCTGAGAGGATTCCTGTGATGGTGTCTGTTCTAGGGTGAAAACAAAGGGGAGGAGGCCTGTCTAGGTGAGGCTAAACCAGGGGGAGGAGGCCTGTGGTGGTGTCTGTTCTAGGGGTGAACAGGCTGGGGGAAGGGCCCTGTCCAGAAGAACATCCTGGTACCTACACCTTAGACCCTTGTCTGAGAGGATTCCTGTGGTGGTGTCTGTTCTAGGGGTGAACAGGCTGGGGGAAGGGCCCTGTCCAGAACATCCTGGTACCTACACCTTAGACCCTTGTCTTGAGAGGATCTGACTGGTGGAAGCAATATGGCCAAAACTCTACCTAGACTATCAGAGGGCAAGGTACTATCATCCTACTGCATACACCTATTAAATCTTCTCTGATCTCTACAAGTGTCTAGAGGTTAGGGGGTTGTTCTGGACAGGGCCATGGAGGAGACCAGAGGGAGGAGGCCTGTCCAGGTGAGGATAAACCAAGGGGAGGAGAGGAGGCCTGTCCAGGTGAGGCTAAACCAGGGGGAGGAGGCCTGTCTAGGTGAGGATAAAACCAAGGGGAGGAGGCCTGTCTAGGTGAGGATAAAACCAAGGGGATGAGGCCTGTCTAGGTGAGGCTAAACCAGGGAGAGAAGGCCTGTCTAGGTGAGGCTAAACCAGGGAGAGGGGCCTGTCTAGGTGAGGCTAAACCAGGGAGAGGAGGCCTGTCTAGGTGAGGCTAAACCAAGGGGAGGAGGCATGTCTAGGTGAGGATATCGTGGGCCTGCTGTTCCACCAACACAGCCATGTTTTTCACATCCCCACACCAGAGGTCCAACCGGTCCTTCATGCCCTTGATCTGAACAGGGAAGAGAGTGAGGGTGAAAGGTTAACCGTCACAGTAACTACAACTAGGATTGGTCTCAATGTCTTGTGTTACAGGGGACATCATAGTGAAACAGAGTATTCCCTGTTTCTGGTCCAAACCAGGAGTCATGTCCAGCCTCTGAGAACCGGTGCTTCTCATTGCTTGATTATTATTCCTTGGCCCGTGAATATTAATATGTTAAGGAGAATGCATTTACCTGCTGCAGGTCCAGTACTCGGGGCTGCACCCAGGTCATCTGAACCTTCTGGTCCACCTCACCAACCCGTCTCAATGTTTCCTTTGATCAGACCCACAGACAGAGCTTTCATCACAAGTCTCCAGCTCCACCTGCAGGGGACAACCAAGAATAAACCCCAGTTGTCAATTAGACCCAGTTCAAACCATTTACCCCAGTTGTACCCTGGTTTTTTTACAATCAACTCTCCAGATAAAAACCCCAACCCTGGTCTCCAGATCACCAACCCTGGTCTCCAGATAAACCCCAACCCTGGTCTCCAGATAAAAACCCTGGTCTCCAGATAAAGTTGTCACCAACCCTGGTCTCCAGATAAACCCTGGTCTCCAGATAAACCCCAGTTGTCACCAACCCTGGTCTCCAGATAAACCCCAGTTGTCACCGACCCTGGTCTCCAGATAAACCCCAACCCTGGTCTCCAGATAAACCCCCCCAACCCTGGTCTCCAGATAAACCCCAGTTGTCACCAACCCTGGTCTCCAGATAAACCCCAACCCTGGTCTCAGATCCATATAAACCCCAACCCTGGTCTCCAGATAAACCCCAACCCTGGTCTCCAGATAAACCCCCCCAACCCTGGTCTCCAGATAAACCCCAGTTCCAGATCACCAACCCTGGTCTCCAGATAAACCCCAGTTGTCACCCTGGTCTCCAGATAAACCCCAACCCTGGTCTCCAGATAAACCCCAGTTGTCACCAACCCTGGTCTCCAGATAAACCCCAACCCTGGTCTCCAGATAAACCCCAGTTGTCACCAACCCTGGTCTCCAGATAAACCCCAGTTGTCACCAACCCTGGTCTCCAGATAAACCCCAGTTGTCACCAACCCTGGTCTCCAGATAAACCCCAGTTGTCACCAACCCTGGTCTCCAGATAAACCCCAGTTGTCACCAACCCTGGTCTCCAGATAAACCCCAGTTGTCACCAACCCTGGTCTCCAGATAAACCCCAGTTGTCACCAACCCTGGTCTCCAGATAAACCCCAGTCACCAACCCTGGTCTCCAGATAAACCCCAGTTGTCACCAACCCTGGTCTCCAGATCACCAACCCTGGTCTCCAGATAAACCCCAGTTGTCACCAACCCTGGTCTCCAGATAAACCCCAACCCTGGTCTCCAGATAAACCCCAGTTGTCACCAACCCTGGTCTCCAGATAAACCCCAGTTGTCACCGACCCTGGTCTCCAGATAAACCCCAGTTGTCACCAACCCTGGTCTCCAGATAAACCCCAGTTGTCACCGACCCTGGTCTCCAGATAAACCCCAGTTGTCACCAACCCTGGTCTCCAGATAAACCCCAGTTGTCACCAACCCTGGTCTCCAGATAAACCCCAACCCTGGTCTCCAGATAAACCCCAACCCTGGTCTCCAGATAAACCCCAGTTGTCACCAACCCTGGTCTCCAGATAAACCCCAGTTGTCACCAACCCTGGTCTCCAGATAAACCCCAGTTGTCACCAACCCTGGTCTCCAGATAAACCCCAGTTGTCACCAACCCTGGTCTCCAGATAAACCCCAGTTGTCACCAACCCTGGTCTCGATAAACCCCAGTTGTCACCGACCTGGTCTCCAGATAAACCCCAGTTGTCACCGACCTGGTCTCCAGATAAACCCCAGTTGTCACCAACCCTGGAGGTGGAGCCACAGGATGTGCAGGTCTATAGTTCCAGACAGTAAAGCACTGACTCAACTAAATGTTATTTTAATTGGGTGTTATTGTGCTGGGAAATCGCCTGTGGCCCAGGTGACCACGGATACAGACCTATGTTCATAAGAAGCCTCCAGATATTAATGATTTGTCATAAGTGACATACGATTGGTGGATTGATGACCAACTGACCTCGTTCACGGGGATCTTGGCACTCTGTCCAATCTCATGGAAGGTCAGCTGTCTGTTGTTGGCGGGACGAGTGAACGTCATCTAGACGGAGGAGAGAAGAAGAGGTAGACCTGTTAGGGCTGTTTGGGAACATCATTTACATGTATCCTCGTCATTAAGCAGGCGCTGTGTCCCAGAGAGACTGACCAATCAGTGCATTCAATAGTAAGTTGGTGTTAAAAAAAAAAAAAAAAAAAAAAAAAAAAAAAATTGGGTGTTGGAACCTAATTTTTTTCTCCAATTTTTTTCTCCCCCGAATGAAACAAAGTCCCCTTTTTCAGGATGTAATAAAATGTATCACTAGCCACTTTAAACTATGCCGCTTTATATAATGTTTACATACCCTACATTACTCATCTCATATGTATATACTGTACTCTATACCATCTACTGCATCTTGCCTATGCCGTTCGGCCATCGCACATTCATATATTTTTACGTACATATTCTTAATCATTCCTTTACACTTGTGTGTAGAAGGTAGTTGTTGTGAATGGTCGGAGGGGGAGGGGCAGGCAGACACTGAAGGAGGAACGTTATTAACCGGTTCCCACGCTTTCAAAATAACTCTTCTGGAACAGTATAGATCACTTTCGTTCCGGTTCAGATTCTGTTCCTCTAAAAATATGACATTTTTCAGTTCCTACCCTTGGGTAAAACAAACACATTCATTCATTGTGAAAAGTAAAACCTGTATCCAAACGTCAGTTCTCCTGCACTATAAAACATTCAATTAGAGAGAGCATTAGTTCTGCCGTGTGGGGGGGTGGGAGAAAGAGAGGAGAACCCACCTCCATCACACACAGCAGCTGAATCTTCTGCATCAGTTTGGCTTCGTTGGCTGCCAGGTCAGGCTGCAACACAGACACACGTTGAGATGAGTTGTGTTTGTTGGTTAAATGACAGGTGATTTTTAATCTTCTGTGATTATTGTAACATTATTAACTTACATTATCATTTTTTTTAAATGGGCCTCCAATCATAGCACCTCAACAAAACCCATGTCCATGTGAATAAACAATAACACATTCTGGAACGAGACAACGGGAGCTACAATAGTTTTCCCTCTTTATTTCTTGCAGTGATAGTTTCCATAGAATACATTCAACGACTGTTGTAGGCCGTACTATAGCCAGTTGTGCTGGTTACCTGCGCTCCCCAGGCAGACTTGTAGGCCTGGAACTTCTCCACGTTGCCTCCGTTGAAGGAGTACAATGTGTCTATCAGCCACTGCTTGTCTGTGCTCCTTAGGGACTCCAGTACTGGGTGCATCAGCTAAAAACACAAGCAGAGACAGGCTGTCAAACAAAGGCTGTCAAAGCCATCTGGTGCTTTGAAGGTAAAACTTGAGCCCAAACTTTTGTGGCTGTAGCTCAGCCAAAACTAGCTTTAAAATGGCTGCTTGATGCTTATTATCAGACAGACTAATATCTCACCAAATGGGAGGACGCCTCAAAAACACTACTATCACAAGGGTGGTGATGGGTAATTACCAGCTCTCCGAAGTTGTAAACTCCCTCTCCTAAGAGTCCAGCCAGACCCAGTGTGAAAGCCCTCTCCTGCTTCTCTGTCTCTGATGGATATAAAGATATCAGTTATGACAGCTAGTGATTTTTAGCACACAAAAAACTAATAACCCCTCCAAACAATTGTAAATTATTATTCTAAAAAAATAATAAATAAATAAATAAATATATTCTAATGATTTGTTTGTGATTTTACCAACATTAGATTTTGCTGTATGATTTCAGTGCAACATACTGCCTCTGTACATTGTAAACAGATGTTACCTGGCAGGTCTTTGATGTCGACACAGCCAAGGTAGCGCAGAGCGTCCTTGTAGTAAGAGGCGTGGTTCCCCACAATGCGGTAGTATTTGCTGGACAGGTCGTAGAATCGTCCGTGGACTGACGTCACACCCGGCAAGTTATTCAGCGTCTCCTCCACCTCCTCAATTAATATCTGCAGGACGGAAGGCAGGGTTCGCATACAGATACACTGGATTGAAATGTACATACACGTACATCTGGCTTCAGTAAGCTTTTGATTGTTTTGATTACTGCCGTCTTGGGACAGGTCTCCATTGAGATGTTTGTTTTCCAGGTTTTTTACCTATACCTACAAGTTACTGTATGCCCAGACAGTGTGTTACCTTTGTGGCTGGAAGGTCATTTATCTCCAGTTTAAGGGCTCCAATAGATGTCTTGCACAGAATGACCGACTCATCGTTGCTCTTCACCTTCTCCTTAGTCTTCTCAAGGAAAGTGATAGCATCTTTAGGATCTGAAAAGGAGAACTTGGTTGAGCTGGTTGAAATCCCATGAGTGCTGATACATGCTGTATCTGAGTGGATTCAAGTTCAATTACTTAGCATCAGCGAAGAAGGTGATAGGACTACAGACTGCATGTCACGACTGTGTTCTTACCGGTCATTTGTCTGGCAACATACAGGATGATCTCCACCAGAGACAGGGGGTTGATTCTAGAAAAGACAGAGAAAGAAAAGGTTACAACTGAACTCTCTGAGATTAGACGACTAAACAGTGTTGTAATTCTAGCTACCATTCCAATTGTCAGAGAAGCAGTTATTACTGTAGGTTGGTGTTGGTCCTACCTGTGGTCAAAGTCACTGAGGAAGTTATCGTACAGTTGTATGAGGCCATCTCCTGTGGCAAAGCAAGGGTCTTTTACAAAGTCTGTGAGCTTTAGGGTCAACTGATGCCACAACCTGTCAATGGAAAGACGAGGTATATGGTTAGGTACTAAATTACATGATGCATAAGAAACAATCCTGCACTGAATGGGGTTAGAGGCAAGCTGGTCAGATTTATTCACCTTTATTTAACTAGGCAAGTCAGGTAAGAACAAATTCTTGTTTTCAATGACAGCCTACGAACAGTGGGTTAACTGCCCTGTTCAGGGGCAGAACGACAGATGTTTACCTTGTCCGTTTGGGGATGCGATCTTGCAACTTTTCTGTTAACTTACTAGTCCAACTCTCTGACCACTAGTCTACCTGCCGCCAGATGAAGGGAAGACGGAGACTATGAATACCTATGGCCTTGCAAGATTGCAAAAGTCCCTAAACGCAACAAAAAAAACGAACGTTAACTAACGAGCTAACTAACTTGCTAGCCTCCCTGTCTTCTGAAGCATTTTAGCAACCGTTAACCGCAAAGCATCAAGGAAGATTGTGGACATGACGACTATCATAACAATACATTTTCGGTAACGTTAGTCACATGTTACGAATAAAATATATTTTATGTTTTATTCCACTCTACACAATTCACTGATGGTTGGTGTTTAGCTAGCTACTGTAGCATTAGTAAGCTAACTCCATGACTCAGCGCATGAATGACACAAAAACTAGTTAACGTAGACAGACGCTTTCCTTACTTTTTGTTGTAAAACTCCTCTAGTGTGTGCCATTCCGATGCCATCTCCGGAGTCGAACTGATGCTCTGTTGCGTTTTGAGGTACCCGGTAACATCTTTCATTGTCGCGGTAGGTTTAGATTTAGATACCGAATGAGAAACGTGTTGACAACTTGTATCTATAATGGCTGTACCTAGCTAGCTAACTGAACAGCTAGCACCACAATCAAAGAGCAGACGCAAAGACTCATGGGAGCTGAGCTGACACAGGAACGTCTACCGTAATGTTTCTAACAAATACGTGTATGCGTGTTTTTTATTACCCCATATATATATATTTTAAAGAGATGTAATCACGATAAGTAGTTTAATTACTCGATATTAGTGGACCAAACTGATATTTACAATTAATAAAATAATGACAGTGAGCACTTATATTTAAATTGTTTATTCTAAACTGTATTATATGATTTTTACATATTTTACGGTAGAATCAGCCTTCGTCACGAGTTCAAAGGGAACCAGAGCAACAACAGACTAATGCAGCAGGCTCACATTTGTTTTGAGCGAATGTTGTGCATTATGAAATGTAGCTAAAGCTTAGGAGAGTTATGCTATTGAAATGGTTCTTCTTGTGTAAAAACATGCTCTTCAACTGCCTGCTTCCAAAATGAAGATGCGGCTCTAGAGAAAGCTACAAATATACTGTGTATTTCTTGCAGCGAGCTATGACTTATTTCATGTCCTCACCAATGGTCTACAAGGGCAGGTTATGTCTGTATCATACTATTACATCGAGTACAGCTACATTCATCAAACTCAAACGTAAGCAAGAGCCTAAATATCGATTTGAAACTAATTGTAATTTGAAAGCTGCTTTTGAGATTGACGTGAACATTACATAGACCTACAGGTAATATGATCGATGAGGATAGTAGCTCGTTACTCAGTAACTTCACCACATGCATTACCTTCTCAGATCAACAGCAAAGGACATTATTCCTCGCTCCAAGGCATAGGGATGTTCACGGTCTACGTCCAAGCCGAGACAGGACAGTCTGGTGGCCTGGGTTTCGAGGACTGTTCTGTAGAGGAGGAGAGGAGGACTCCAAGCAGCAGACGCTAGAGGACCTCACTAAGAACATCAGAGGCGGACAGTACAAGAGGATCATAGTGATGGCAGGGGCTGGGATCAGCACACCTAGTGGGATCCCAGACTTCAGGTGACAAGCGGTATATTTTAAATGCTTGAGGTGCACTTGACAGGTGGGCAGGGTGCGGTTTTGCACTTTTGGGATGATTCCATTGGTTGAAGTTCCATCAAATGCAACCTCAAATATTTGGAAAGTGTTTGAGATGTTCAGTCAACCCATGTCAGGAATACAATGAATGCACAGACTTTGTAGGAAACCTTTTTCTCCCTACTTTCCTTGGACAGGTCCCCTGGCAGTGGTCTCTATGACAACCTCCAGCAGTATAATCTTCCTTACGCAGAAGCCATCTTCGAGATCAACTACTTCCATCACAACCCCAACCCTTTCTTTGCCCTGGCCAAAGAGCTTTACCCAGGCAACTACCAACCCAACCTCACACACTATTTCATACGTCTCCTTCATGACAAGGGCCAGCTCCTCAGAATGTACACGCAGAATATCGACGGCCTGGAGAGACGTAAGTGGATGCACTGGTATGACCATATTGAAAAACAGTTCAGATAATACACACAGGAGCCTGTCATCTCTCTCTATCTCTCACACACGCTTTGTGGCTGCTGCCAACATACTGACTCAACTCCAGCCACTTTAATCATGGAAAAATGGATGTGATAAATGTATCACCAGCCACTTTAAACAATGCCACTTCATATAATGTTTACATACCCTACATTACTCATCTCATATGTATATACTGTACTCTATACCATCCACTACATCTTGCCTATGCTGCTCTGTACCATCACTCATTCATATATCTTTATGTACATATTCTTATTCATTCATTTACACTTGTGTGTATAAGGTACTTGTTGTGAAATTGTTAGGTTAGATTACTCATTGGTTATTACTGCATTGTCGGAACTAGAAGCACAAGCATTTCGCTACACTCGCATTAACATCTGCTAGCCATGTGTATGTGACAAATAACATTTGATTTTATTTGTTTCACTGTCTCTCTCCCTCTCTGTCTATCTCGCTGTGTTTCACTGTGTGTGTGACTCTAGTGGCAGGAATCCCCCCTGAGAAACTGGTGGAGGCACACGGATCATTTGCTACTGCTACCTGTACTGTGTGTCTCAGAGTCTACAAGGGGGAGGAGCTACGTGTGAGTTGGTTGACTATCACCCCATTCTCAGAGCATTTCCCTGTTACAACTCATTCATATTATTGGGAGACTTCAATCCATCTCGCTCCGATACTGTCATTTGTGAAAGTTTCTTAAGTTTGAAAGATAATAAATTGATGCAGTGGCTTGTTGTTAAAAAATATCTAGTTTTGATTTCCTGTATTTCTCCTGTGTGTTTGTCTACTTCTTAGCCTGATATTATGAAGGGGACAGTCCCTAAGTGTTCCACTTGTAAGGGCGTGGTGAAGCCTGACATTGTCTTCTTTGGGGAGGAACTACCTCCTCACTACTTCAGCTACCTGAAGGACTTTCCCCTGGCAGACCTCCTCATTATCATGGGCACCTCTCTGGAGGTGAGGAACACTGCTATTAATGTGTTGTTAAGATGTTATACACATGCCATGTGGCTGATAATAAGCTGTTATTCACAGTTATAAACATGTTATAAACCAGTTAACACGCTATTCTCCTGTCAATCAGGCAGGACAGGATTTCACTCAGTAGTCCAGGGTTCCTATAAAATATATCTCCGGTGTGTGTGTGTATATATATATAATATATTTGTATTTTTATTTACTGGAGACTTAAAAATGTTGTTCCATGTCAATACACTAGGTGGAGCCCTTTGCCAGTCTGGCCGGAGCTGTGAGGGACTCTGTCCCTCGCCTACTTATCAACAGAGACCTGGTGGGGCCCTTCGCTTGGGGGACCCCGCGACACAATGATGTGGCCCAGCTAGGGGATGTGGTCGGTGGGGTGCAGATGCTGGCTGATGTCCTGGGCTGGAACCACCAGCTGGAGGCTCTCATGGCTGCCAATGCTAAGAAGGTTGGTTCATGGGAAATCATCTGATTTACACAAATGTCACGTACGCATTTAACACACAAACGCACCTAAACCCTGGGCTCTTTGCATTCACCGATTCTCAGAGCATTCAGAGAGTCTGGACAATCCTTGTCCGGCAGGAAAAATGTATAGAAAAAATTACAAATTGTTCCGTTATTTGACTTTGAATGATATTTCTCTCAAAACTGTGATTCCTAAAAAATGTGTCTTTAGATTTGGTCGACCAGTCAGATGTGTCTGAAATCCTAAATGAATCAGGAATGAGCAGGGACAGCTCTACCATAAGGACCCCTTATTCATGTCCTCATTACATGGAGTGCAACAAGGCCACTCATGGTCAGGAAAGTTCTCAAATGTTGATAGAATTAAATAAACAATATTCAAATCACTAGGGCCACAACCATAAACTGTCAACTCCATCTCCCTGATAGGATGGGAACTTTGGTTAAAATATGTTTATTTTAAATGAGATTTTAGAGTCGTGAAGCACCCGAGGGAAAAACTAAATAGCTACTTTGTATACAACTTGAATGAATAAACATTTACATTTTTGTCTACTCCGTAAAACAAACTCCTCAGATTTTCATGTAACGTAAATTCTGTCTGAAAAATCTGATAGAATGATGCTTTTATTGGCAAATTTTCAAAATGAATTATTTGCTATATTTTACTAAACCTTTGTGTTGAACTTCTATTTTTAGAGGTAAAAAAAAAATGTCTGTTTTGAGTGTTTGTTGTCCACTTCATCAGTGACTTGTCAACTCCGTCACAGACGGCTAAACCTTTAAGATACGTTGTTCTGAAACATATACTTCAACTATTGAAGTACTTACTGTCCTAGACCTAAGGGATAACGTTTTGTACATTTTGTTTTATGTTCTGAATATAGAAAAACATACCAACATGCTAATGAAATTAGCCTGGAGCATTTTATATAGCGCTATAAAACAAAACAAAAGGAAGTTTGGAGATTTGAATTTAATGTCAGAGACAATCTATGGAAAATAATGAACGATGTGGAAGGTGTGTTCACGGAGTGGAACTGACCTTCCACAGAGTTACATTATTTTCCAAAAAATATATAGAATCTTTAGTTGATTATCCCTTTTATACCAAAGCTATAATTTTAACATATTTGCTGTAAGGAATGAGTTCATTTTCCGGTAGAAATGCGTTCAACATCCACTGAAGTAGCTAGCGAGTTTGCTAGACAGCTTCAGGAGTTGCCATGGTAACCAAGCAGACTTGCTCGTTTAGTTTAACAAACCATCAGTCCTCGTTTGCCTTTATGAACATCGAATTCAACAATGGCAATGATGTTTTCAATTGGACGTTTGCTTTCAAAAGCAGCTCAAACATAGAACATGTAAGAATGAACTATAGCCAATGAATTCTATCATGCAAATATACCATGCGTTATAGGGAAATACTGCACACTCTAGAATGCCCTTCAAGCCAATCAGAAACAAGTATTCAACAATTCCCATGGTATAATTAAGCAATAAGGGTGTGGTATATGGCCAATATACCACGGCTAAGGGCCGTTCTTATGCACGACACAACGCGGAGCCAGCTAATCAGCATTCAGGGCTCGAAACAGGATGGTTTGAGCCCTGAATTCGTATTGGCTGAAAGCCATGGTATATCAGACCATATACCATAGATATGACAAAACATTTAGTTTTACAGCTCTTATTACGTTGGTAACCAGTTTATAATGGCAATAAGGCTCTTATGGGGTTTGTGATATATGGCCAATATACCACGGCTAAGGGCTGTGTCCAGGCACTCTGCGATGCGTCGTGCCTAAGAACAGCTCTTGAATAATCGAATGTTAGAATTAAACAATCAAGGCATGTAAAACACTTGTTGAACGATAAACATAGAAAAATGTACTGCCTTTTTAAGGTGTCTGACGGCGGTCACTATTCATTTGTAATATTAAGAAAAATATTTGTTAAAAAAAATAAAAAAAAGTTTATTTCCTCATCTTTCAAGAATCCCTGATGTATTGTAGTGCCATTGAGCAGCCGTGTTTATCCAAAGTGACTTAGTTCCGTACATCCATTTGACATCGGTGTGGTCCTGGGAATTGAGCAGCACTATCCCGGAGCTGCACTGAGCTACAAAGGACCACTTCAAAATATAAATTCAACCTCCACTATGGGGATCTTCTGTCTGTTTGTTTTTAACCTGCAGGCTACAGAGGAGGAGGAATGAGACGGTTCAGTGTCTTTAAGATAGCGTTCAGAATGCCTCACCGCTGCAGTCCACCTCAGCCCACCTGCCTCATGGCTCAGGACGACAGCAGACTGTCTACTCGGCAGAGAATCTATCACTGAATGAACTCTCTTCAACAGACTTTGATTCACACAACGGTCATTCAGCACAACGCAGAGGCAACAATGGAGGAAGACATTTAGGACAAATTGGCAATGTATTGGGTTGGTTCTATGGATTATAGTTATTAGTTTTCTGTGAAATGTGTAAATATCTTGAGATATTCTTTTATGCTTTTTAAAAATTCTGTCTCATGTACAGTTTTTGCAGTAAATAATTAGCATAAAGACCCTAGCATAAAGACCCGTACAGGCCTGGTTTTGTTGTCAATGTCATCGACCAGACCTGTTGACCATGATGTTGCTAATGATCTTGGCACTTTGAAACCAAATCAGCTCCTCTGTTTTGTCAGTCACAAGAGATTACGCTGCTAATAAAGCTGAGCAACAATTGGAACTCTTAGCATAAAGTGTGTGTGTGTGTGTGTGTGTGTGTGTGTGTGTGTGTGTGTGTGTGTGTGTGTGTGTATATATATACAAGCGTGTGTGTGTATATGTGTGTGTGTGTGTGTGTATATATATATCTGTATATATGTATGTATGTATGTGTCCATGTGACCACCAGATGGAGCTAAAGTACAGTATTGTGAACTCCGTTCAGCCCTCTTGAACTCAAATAGGTCATTGATTCATTAAATGGAATTCAATCAATGCAGTTCTACTTTGTTTAAGGTCAAATCCATTGACCTGTGAACTTCCTAATGGACAATGCTGCTGAAAGCCACAGGGTGAGGACAATGGTAGATCTTCCAGGGCTATGGCTACCCCCCCCCCCTCCTCCCAACGTGCATACACACACACTAGATGATGGTAATACTATAGGACCCTTTGAAATGCCCTTCCACGGCTTCCACCCTGCTACACAGCCTTGACTACCTGTCACACCCCATCCTAAAGTTAAATAACACCATTCATAATTTAACTTGTTTCTATACTGTCCTGACAGGTTTGCATCAAAGAGATGCACATTGGGTACAGAACATAATATAGCAGACGTCAGATTCTCTCAATAGTAGTAGGTGACTGGAACGAGGCAATGAGAAACTTAACCAGCTGATAAATAACTAGATAGAAGGTTAGTCACAGTGCATTCATTTCACTGACAGAAGTTGACATTTGGTCAGTCTTGTTACAAAATATTGAACAGAAATGCAATGGTTCATTGGATCAGTCTAAAACGTTGCACATACACTGCTGCCATCTAGTGACCAAAATCTAAATTGCACCTGGGCTGGAATAATACATTATGGCCTTTCTCTTGCATTTCAAAAATGATGGTAAAAAAACAATACAAAATAACGTTTTTTTTTTTTCTTCTTTCTATTATCAGATTTATATTCTACTACATTCCTTTCACATTTCCACAAACCTCAAAGAGTTTCCTTTCAAATGGTACCAATAATATGTATATCCTTGCTTCAGGGCCTGAGGTACAGGAAGTTAGATTTGGGTATGTCATTTTAGAAGAAAATTGAAAAAAGTGAGCAGATCCTTAAGAGGATATATTATATGAATACCTTATTATGTTGTAATCATACTGATTTTTAGCTTGGTCTGAATCTGTCTGTCTGGCCTCTCTCTTCCTCTACTGTGAATCCCCCACCACAGCCATTAGAATGAGTTTAATAGCAGTCCACAGCCATTAGAATGAGTTTAATCTGTGTTGTTACAGCCATTAGAATGAGTTTAATCTGTGTTGTATTAGAATGAGTTTAATCACTGTGTTGTAGTCCACAGCCATTAGAATGAGTTTAATCTGTGTTGTAGCCTGTTGTAACAGCCATTAGAATGAGTTTAATCTGTTGTAATCCAGTCATTAGAATGAGTTTAATCTGTGTTGTAGTCCACAGCCATTAGAATGAGTTTAATCTGTGTTGTAGTCCACAGCCATTAGAATGAGTTTAATCTGTGTTGTAGCCTACAGCCATTAGAATGAGTTTAATCTGTGTTGTAGTCCACAGCCATTAGAATGAGTTTAATCTGTGTTGTAGCCGACAGCCATTATAATGAGTTTAATCTGTTGTAATCCACAGTCATTAGAATGAGTTTAATCTGTGTTGTAGCACACAGCCATTAGAATGAGTTTAATCTATGTTGTAGCACACAGCCATTAGAATGAGTTTAATCTATGTTGTAGTCCACAGTTTAATCTGTGTTGTTAGTCATTAGAATGAGTTTAATCTGTTTAATCATTAGAATGATGTTGTAGTCCACAGCCATTAGAATGAGTTTAATCAGTATTGAATTGTTTAATCTGTTGTAATCCACAGTCATTAGAATGAGTTTAATCTGTGTTGTAGCACACAGCCATTAGAATGAGTTTAATCTGTTGTAATCCACAGTCATTAGAATGAGTTTAACCTGTGTTGTAGCACACAGCCATTAGATTGAGTTTAATCTATGTTGTAGCCCACAGCCATTAGATTGAGTTTAATCTAGCCCACAGCCATTAGAATGAGTTTAATCTATGTTGTAGCCCACAGCCATTAGATTGAGTTTAATCTATGTTGTAGCCCACAGCCATTAGAATGAGTTTAATCTATGTTGTAGCCCACAGCCATTAGAATGAGTTTAATCTATGTTGTAGCCCACAGCCATTAGAATGAGTTTAATCTATGTTGTAGCCCACAGCCATTAGAATGAGTTTAATCTATGTTGTAGCACACAGCCATTAGATTGAGTTTAATCTATGTTGTAGCCCACAGCCATTAGAATGAGTTTAATCTATGTTGTAGCCCACAGCCATTAGAATGAGTTTAATCTATGTTGTAGCACACAGCCATTAATTGAGTTTAATCTGTGTTGTAGCACACAGCCATTAGAGTTTAATCTATGTTGTAGCCCACAGCCATTAGATTGAGTTTAACCTGTGTTGTCATTAGATTGAGTGTTGTAGTCCACAGCCATTAGATTGAGTGTAATCTATGTTGTAATCCACAGCCATTAGATTGAGTTTAACCTGTGTTGTAGTCCACAGCCATTAGATTGAGTGTAATCTATGTTGTAGCCCACAGCCATTAGATTGAGTTTAATCTATGTTGTAGCCCACAGCCATTAGATTGAGTTTAATCTATGTTGTAGCACACAGCCATTAGATAGATTAAACTCAATGTTGTAGCCCACAGCCATTAGATTGAGTTTAATCTATGTTGTAGCACACAGCCATTAGATTGAGTTTAATCTATGTTGTAGCACACAGCCATTAGATTGAGTGTAATCTGTGTTGTAGCACACAGCCATTAGATTGAGTGTAATCTATGTTGTAGCACACAGCCATTAGAATGAGTTTAATCTATGTTGTAGTCCACAGTCGTTAGATTGAGTTTAATCTATGTTGTAGCACACAGCCATTAGATTGAGTGTAATCTATGTTGTAGCCCACAGCCATTAGATTGAGTTTAATCTATGTTGTAGCCCACAGCCATTAGATTGAGTTTAATCTATGTTGTAGCCCACAGCCATTAGATTGAGTTTAATCTATGTTGTAGCCCAAAGCCATTAGATTGAGTGTAATCTGTGTTGTAGCACACAGCCATTAGATTGAGTTTAATCTATGTTGTAGCCCAAAGCCATTAGATTGAGTGTAATCTGTGTTGTAGCACACAGCCATTAGATTGAGTGTAATCTATGTTGTAGCCCAAAGCCATTACCTTATAGGCTGCTAACAGTATTGATTGTCACACATAATGAAGGTACTGATGTTGCCCTGCTCACTGAAACCCACGCCAACAGAAGACCTCAATCTGTTCTAATCAATAGAGATTGTGCGTCCATTTTGTGAGTTATAATTGTATTTCTGCATTGGTGGGCCCACCATCATCTCCTGTAGGGTGGTGAACTGACACAGAGGCTGATAAGAGACATGGAGCTGAATATAGAACCACAGAATCACTAGGAGATGTGTAATAACTGACCCAGTGTAAGGAGGATCACCCTGACCAGGTAAACTACTACCAATAGAATGTAATAACTGACCCAGTAAACTACCACCAATACAATAGAATAATGTAATAACTGACCCAGTAAACTACTACCAATACAATAGAATAATGTAATAACTGACCCAGTAAAATACAATACAATAGAATGTAATAACTGACCCAGACCAATACAGAATGTAATAACTGACCAAGTAAACTACTACCAATACAATAGAATGTAATAACTGACCCAGTAAACTACTACCAATACAATAGAATGTAATAACTGACCCAGTAAACTACTAACAATACAATATTGGTAGTATTCGGCCCCCTTGAACTTTGCGACCTTTTGCCACATTTCAGGCTTCAAACATAAAGATATAAACTGTATTTTTTTGTGAAGAATCAACAACAAGTGGGACACAATCATGAAGTGGAACGACATTTATTGGATATTTCAAACTTTTTTAACAAATCAAAAACTGAAAAAATGGGCGTGCAAAATTATTCAGCCCCCTTAAGTTAATACTTTGTAGCGCCACCTTTTGCTGCGATTACAGCTGTAAGTCGCTTGGGGTATGTCTCTATCAGTTTTGCACATCGAGAGACTGAAATTTTTTCCCATTCCTCCTTGCAAAACAGCTCAAGCTCAGTGAGGTTGGATGGAGAGCATTTGTGAACAGCAGTTTTCAGTTCTTTCCACAGATTCTCGATTGGATTCAGGTCTGGACTTTGACCATTCTAACACCTGGATATGTTTATTTTTGAACCATTCCATTGTAGATTTTGCTTTATGTTTTGGATCATTGTCTTGTTGGAAGACAAATCTCCGTCCCAGTCTCAGGTCTTTTGCAGACTCCATCAGGTTTTCTTCCAGAATGGTCCTGTATTTGGCTCCATCCATCTTCCCATCAATTTTAACCATCTTCACTGTCCCTGCTGAAGATAAGCAGGCCCAAACCATGATGCTGCCACCACCATTTTTGACAGTGGGTATGGTGTGTCCAGGGTGATGAGCTGTGTTGCTTTTACGCCAAACATAACGTTTTGCATTGTTGCCAAAAAGTTCAATTTTGGTTTCATCTGACCAGAGCACCTTCTTCCACATGTTTGGTGTGTCTCCCAGGTGGCTTGTGGCAAACTTTAAACAACACTTTTTATGGATATCTTTAAGAAATGGCTTTCTTCTTGCCACTCTTCCATAAAGGCCAGATTTGTGCAATATACGACTGATTGTTGTCCTATGGACAGAGTCTCCCACCTCAGCTGTAGATCTCTGCAGTTCATCCAGAGTGATCATGGGCCTCTTGGCTGCATCTCTGATCAGTCTTCTCCTTGTATGAGCTGAAAGTTTAGAGGGACGGCCAGGTCTTGGTAGATTTGCAGTGGTCTGATACTCCTTCCATTTCAATATTATCGCTTGCACAGTGCTCCTTGGGATGTTTAAAGCTTGGGAAATCTTTTTGTATCCAAATCCGGCTTTAAACTTCTTCACAACAGTATCTCGGACCTGTCTGGTGTGTTCCTTGTTCTTCATGATGCTCTCTGCGCTTTTAACGGACCTCTGAGACTATCACAGTGCAGGTGCATTTATACGGAGACTTGATTACACACAGGTGGATTGTATTTATCATCATTAGTCATTTAGGTCAACATTGGATCATTCAGAGATCCTCACTGAACTTATGGAAAGAGTTTACTGCACTGAAAGTAAAGGGGCTGAATAATTTTGCACGCCAAATTTTTCAGTTTTTGATTTGTTAAAAAAGTTTGAAATATCCAATAAATGTCGTTCCACTTCATGATTGTGTCCCACTTGTTGTTGATTCTTCACAAAAAAATATAAAACTGTATCTTTATGTTTGAAGGCTGAAATGTGGCAAAAGGTCGCAAAGTTCAAGGGGGCCGAATACTTTCGCAAGGCACTGTAATGTAATAACTGACCCAGTAAACTACTAACAATATGATAGAATAATGTTGTAACTGACCCAGTAAACTACTACCAATACAATAGAATAATGTAATAACTGACCCAGTAAACTACTACCAATATGATAGAATAATGTAATAATTGACCCAGTAAACTGCTACCAATATGATAGAATAATGTAATAACTGACCCGGTAAACATTTTGGTTATAGGGGGAGAGCCTGGGACAGACCTGGACCAGGACACCTGGTTATAGGGAGAGAGCCTGGGACAGACCTGGACACCTGGTTATAGGGAGAGAGCCTGGGACAGACCTGGACACCTGGTTATAGGGAGAGAGCCTGGGACAGACCTGGACACCTGGTTATAGGGAGAGAGCCTGGAACAGACCTGGACACCTGGTTATAGGGAGAGAGCCTGGGACAGACCTGGACCAGAACACCTGGTTATAGGGAGAGAGCCTGGGACAGACATGGACACCTGGTTATAGGGAGAGAGCCTGGACACCTGGTTATAGGGAGAGAGCCTGGAATAGACCAGGACACCTGGTTATAGGGAGAGAGCCTGGGACAGACCTGGACCAGGACACCTGGTTATAGGGAGAGAGCCTGGGACAGACCAGGACACCTGGTTATAGGGAGAGAGCCTGGGACAGACCTGGACACCTGGTTATAGGGAGAGAGCCTGGGACAGACCTGGACACCTGGTTATAGGGAGAGAGCCTGGGACAGACCTGGACACCTGGTTATAGGGAGAGAGCCTGGGACAGACCTGGACACCTGGTTATAGGGAGAGAGCCTGGGACAGACCTGGACCTGGACACCTGGTTATAGGGAGAGAGCCTGGGACAGACCTGGACCTGGACACCTGGTTATAGGGAGAGAGCCTGGGACAGACCTGGACCAGGACACCTGGTTATAGGGAGAGAGCCTGGTACAGACCTGGACCAGGACACCTGGTTATAGGGAGAGAGCCTGGGACAGACCAGGACACCTGGTTATAGGGAGAGAGCCTGGGACAGACCTGGACCTGGACACCTGGTCATAGGGAGAGAGCCTGGGACAGACCTGGACCTGGACACCTGGTTATAGGGAGAGAGCCTGGGACAGACCTGGACCAGGACACCTGGTTATAGGGAGAGAGCCTGGGACAGACCTGGACACCTGGTTATAGGGAGAGAGCCTGGGACAGACCAGGACACCTGGTTATAGGGAGAGAGCCTGGTACAGACCAGGACACCTGGTTATAGGGAGAGAGCCTGGACCAGGACACCTGGTTATAGGGAGAGAGCCTGGTACAGACCTGGACCTGGACACCTGGTTATAGGGAGAGAGCCTGGGACAGACCTGGACACCTGGTTATAGGGAGAGAGCCTGGGACAGACCTGGACCTGGACACCTGGTTATAGGGAGAGAGCCTGGGACAGACCTGGACCAGGACACCTGGTTATAGGGAGAGAGCCTGGTACAGACCTGGACCAGGACACCTGGTTATAGGGAGAGAGCCTGGGACAGACCAGGACACCTGGTTATAGGGAGAGAGCCTGGGACAGACCTGGACCTGGACACCTGGTTATAGGGAGAGAGCCTGGGACAGACCTGGACCAGGACACCTGGTTATAGGGAGAGAGCCTGGGACAGACCTGGACACCTGGTTATAGGGAGAGAGCCTGGGACAGACCAGGACACCTGGTTATAGGGAGAGAGCCTGGGACAGACCTGGACCAGGACACCTGGTTATAGGGAGAGAGCCTGGTACAGACCTGGACCTGGACACCTGGTTATAGGGAGAGAGCCTGGGACAGACCTGGACCAGGACACCTGGTTATAGGGAGAGAGCCTGGGACAGACCTGGACACCTGGTTATAGGGAGAGAGCCTGGGACAGACCAGGACACCTGGTTATAGGGAGAGAGCCTGGTACAGACCAGGACACCTGGTTATAGGGAGAGAGCCTGGGACAGACCTGGACCAGGACACCTGGTTATAGGGAGAGAGCCTGGTACAGACCTGGACCTGGACACCTGGTTATAGGGAGAGAGCCTGGGACAGACCTGGACACCTGGTTATAGGGAGAGAGCCTGGGACAGACCTGGACACCTGGTTATAGGGAGAGAGCCTGGTACAGACCTGGACACCTGGTTATAGGGAGAGAGCCTGGGACAGACCTGGACACCTGGTTATAGGGAGAGAGCCTGGGACAGACCTGGACACCTGGTTATAGGGAGAGAGCCTGGGACAGACCTGGACACCTGGTTATAGGGAGAGAGCCTGGGACATACCTGGACCAGGACACCTGGTTATAGGGAGAGAGCCTGGTACAGACCTGGACACCTGGTTATAGGGAGAGAGCCTGGGACAGACCAGGACACCTGGTTATAGGGAGAGAGCCTGGGACAGACCTGGACCAGGACACCTGGTTATAGGGAGAGAGCCTGGGACAGACCTGGACCTGGACACCTGGTTATAGGGAGAGAGCCTGGGACAGACCAGGACACCTGGTTATAGGAAGAGAGCCTGGGACAGACCTGGACACCTGGTTATAGGGAGAGAGCCTGGGACAGACCTGGACCAGGACACCTGGTTATAGGGAGAGAGCCTGGGACAGACCAGGACACCTGGTTATAGGGAGAGAGCCTGGGACAGACCTGGACACCTGGTTATAGGGAGAGAGCCTGGGACAGACCTGGACCAGGACACCTGGTTATAGGGAGAGAGCCTGGGACAGACCAGGACACCTGGTTATAGGGAGAGAGCCTGGTACAGACCTGGACTTGGACACCTGGTTATAGGGAGAGAGCCTGGGACAAACCTGGACACCTGGTTATAGGGGGAGAGCCTGGGACAGACCTGGACACCTGGTTATAGGGAGAGAGCCTGGGACAGACCTGGACACCTGGTTATAGGGAGAGAGCCTGGGACAAACCTGGACACCTGGTTATAGGGGAAGAGCCTGGGATAGACCTGGACACCTGGTTATAGGGAGAGAGCCTGGGACAGACCAGAACACCTGGTTTTAGGGAGAGAGCCTGGACACCTGGTTATAGGGAGAGAGCCTGGGACAGACCAGGACACCTGGTTATAGGGAGAGAGCCTGGACACCTGGTTATAGGGGGAGAGCCTGGGACAGACCAGGACACCTGGTTATAGGGAGAGAGCCTGGGACAGACCTGGACACCTGGTTATAGGGAGAGAGCCTGGGACAGACCTGGACACCTGGTTATAGGGAGAGAGCCTGGGACAGACCAGGACACCTGGTTATAGGGAGAGAGCCTGGGACAGACCTGGACCAGGACACCTGGTTATAGGGAGAGAGCCTGGGACAGACCTGGACACCTGGTTATAGGGAGAGAGCCTGGGACAGACCAGGACACCTGGTTATAGGGAGAGAGCCTGGGACACACCTGGACACCTGGTTATAGGGAGAGAGCCTGGAACAGACCAGGACACCTGGTTATAGGGAGAGAGCCTGGGACAGACCTGGACCAGGACACCTGGTTATAGGGAGAGAGCCTGAGACAGACCTGGACACCTGGTTATAGGGAGAGAGCCTGGGACAGACCAGGACACCTGGTTATAGGGAGAGAGCCTGGGACAGACCTGGACACCTGGTTATAGGGAGAGAACCTGGGACAGACCTGGACACCTGGTTATAGGGAGAGAACCTGGGACATACCTGGACACCTGGTTATAGGGAGAGAACCTGGGACATACCTGGACACCTGGTTATAGGGAGAGAGCCTGGACACCTGGTTATAGGGAGAGAGCCTGGAACAGACCTGGACACCTGGTTATAGGGAGAGAGCCTGGGACAGACCTGGACCAGGACACCTGGTTATAGGGAGAGAACCTGGTACAGACCTGGACACCTGGTTATAGGGAGAGAGCCTGGGACAGACCTGGACACCTGGTTATAGGGAGAGAGCCTGGGACAGACCTGGACACCTGGTTATAGGGAGAGAGCCTGGGACAGACCTGGACACCTGGTTATAGGGAGAGAGCCTGGGACAGACCTGGACACCTGGTTATAGGGAGAGAGCCTGGGACAGACCTGGACCAGGACACCTGGTTATAGGGAGAGAACCTGGGACAGACCAGGACACCTGGTTATAGGGAGAGATCCTGGGACAGACCAGGACACCTGGTTATAGGGAGAGAGCCTGGGACAGACCTGGACACCTGGTTATAGGGAGAGAGCCTGGACACCTGGTTATAGGGAGAGAGCCTGGTACAGACCTGGACACCTGGTTATAGGGAGAGAGCCTGGGACAGACCTGGACACCTGGTTATAGGGAGAGAGCCTGGGACAGACCTGGACACCTGGTTATAGGGAGAGAGCCTGGGACAGACCTGGACACCTGGTTATAGGGGGAGACAGACCTGGACACCTGGGACAGACCAGGACACCTGGTTATAGGGAGAGAGCCTGGGACAGACCAGGACACCTGGTTATAGGGAGAGAGCCTGGTACAGACCTGGACACCTGGTTATAGGGAGAGAGCCTGGGACATACCTGGACCAGGACACCTGGTTATAGGGAGAGAGCCTGGGACAGACCTGGACCAGGACACCTGGTTATAGGGAGAGAGCCTGGGACAGACCTGGACACCTGGTTATAGGGAGAGAGCCTGGGACAGACCTGGACACCTGGTTATAGGGAGAGAGCCTGGGACAGACCTGGACACCTGGTTATAGGGAGAGAGCCTGGGACAGACCTGGACACCTGGTTATAGGGAGAGAGCCTGGGACAGACCAGGACACCTGGTTATAGGGAGAGAGCCTGGGACAGACCTGGACCAGGACACCTGGTTATAGGGAGAGAGCCTGGGACATACCTGGACACCTGGTTATAGGGAGAGAGCCTGGGACAGACCTGGACACCTGGTTATAGGGAGAGAGCCTGGAACAGACCTGGACACCTGGTTATAGGGAGAGAGCCTGGGACAGACCTGGACACCTGGTTATAGGGAGAGAGCCTGGAACAGACCTGGACACCTGGTTATAGGGAGAGAGCCTGGGACAGACCTGGACACCTGGTTATAGGGAGAGAGCCTGGGACATACCTGGACCAGGACACCTGGTTATAGGGAGAGAGCCTGGGACAGACCTGGACCAGGACACCTGGTTATAGGGAGAGAGCCTGGGACAGACCTGGACACCTGGTTATAGGGAGAGAGCCTGGGACAGACCTGGACACCTGGTTATAGGGAGAGAGCCTGGGACAGACCTGGACACCTGGTTATAGGGAGAGAGCCTGGGACAGACCTGGACACCTGGTTATAGGGAGAGAGCCTGGGACAGACCAGGACACCTGGTTATAGGGAGAGAGCCTGGGACAGACCTGGACCAGGACACCTGGTTATAGGGAGAGAGCCTGGGACAGACCTGGACACCTGGTTATAGGGAGAGAGCCTGGAACAGACCTGGACACCTGGTTATAGGGAGAGAGCCTGGGACAGACCTGGACACCTGGTTATAGGGAGAGAGCCTGGAACAGACCTGGACACCTGGTTATAGGGAGAGAGCCTGGGACAGACCTGGACACCTGGTTATAGAGAGAGAACCTGGGACATACCTGGACACCTGGTTATAGAGAGAGAACCTGGGACAGACCTGGACACCTGGTGAGGTAACAGTGATAACAGTGTATCCCTCTATCTCAGACTGTTATCAGAGCCTGGTACAGACCTGGACACCTGGTTATAGGGAGAGAGCCTGGGACAGACCTGGACACCTGGTTATAGGGAGAGAGCCTGGGACAGACCTGGACACCTGGTTATAGGGAGAGAGCCTGGGACAGACCTGGACACCTGGTTATAGGGAGAGAGCCTGGGACATACCTGGACACCTGGTTATAGGGAGAGAGCCTGGACACCTGGTTATAGGGAGAGAACCTGGGACAGACCTGGACCAGGACACCTGGTTATAGGGAGAGAGCCTGGGACAGACCTGGACACCTGGTTATAGGGAGAGAGCCTGGGACAGACCTGGACACCTGGTTATAGGGAGAGAGCCTGGGACAGACCTGGACACCTGGTGAGGTAACAGTGATAACAGTGTATCCCTCTATCTCAGACTGTTATCAGAGCCCTGGGGGAACTCTGATTGAGTCATATCCAGGATATGATCCAGTTTGAACGTACATGAGAGAGCAGAGAGAGCCTCCGAACCACTCAGCATGGCTAGGTGGCTGGTGGTGCTGGGTGACGATCATGATATTGTGTCATCACGTCTCTTTCTTGCATTATGTACGTCATCAAAATGGTCACATTTGCAGTCTCTCTCAATTCAATTCTCTCTTTCTCTCTTCTCACTCTCTCTTTTCTCTCTCTCTCTTTCTCTTTTCTCTCCTCTCTCACTCTTCTCTCTCTCTTCCCTCTCTCTCTCTCTTCTCTCTCTTTTCTCTCTCTTCTCTCTCTCACTCTTCTCTCTTTCTCTTCTCTCCTTTCTCTCTTTCTCTTCCTCTCTTCTCTCTCTCTCTCCTCTCTCTCACTCTTCTCTCTCTCTTCTCTCTCTCCTCTCTCTCACTCTTCTCTCTCTCTTCTCTCTCTCTCTCACTCCTCTCACTCTTCTCTCTCTTTTCTCTCTCTCTTTTCTCTCCTACTCTTCTCTCTCTTCTCTCTCTCTCTTCTCTCTGAGAACTGAGAGGAAACTAGCCACAGAACTGAGAGGAAACTAGCCACAGAACTGAGAGGAAACTAGCCACAGAACTGAGAGGAAACTAGCCACAGAACTGAGTGGAAACTAGCCACAGAACTGAGTGGAAACTAGCCACAGAACTGAGTGGAAACTAGCCACAGAACTGAGTGGAAACTAGCCACAGAACTGAGAGGAAACTAGCCACAGAACTGAGAGGAAACTAGCCACAGAACTGAGAGGAAACTAGCCACAGAACTGAGAGGAAACTAGCCACAGAACTGAGAGGAAACTAGCCACAGAACTGAGAGGAAAAGGCACTTTAGAATTCTCCTCGGTTTTCTCTGCCACTTCGTCTGACTGACTGAAAGTCATTTAAATGCAAAATACGTTCTGCCATGTTTTGCTAGATAGATTATTTAGCTGGGAAAGCTGATGTGTTGATATCTAGACCTAGTTATTTCTTTGTGTGCATGTGTATAATCGACCGACCGAAGTTGTTGTTTCTGCAAGGAGTTTTTAGCTGACAAACTGGTGTTATTGCTGATACTGATGAGAACAAGGCATTGCTTTACAAAGAAGTGTCTTTTAATTTGATTGGAAAGCTTTCCACATAAAACGTGGATCTGGTAAACAGTAGGCACTGTCAATGAGCCGACAAACAGACTGCTGTTACAGGCAGATACAGTCAAAGTATTGGCTTCAGTCAAAATGGCAAAAACAAACAACATTACAACAAACTTCAAAAATAAAATAAAACAACATTTGAATGGATTTGTATACGAGGTTACAGGCTAAAGCTTCAGTATCATACATACTGTATGAATGCATTCATTGATTAGCTTCTGTTCTTCATAATGCTGTCAGCTAAATAACTTCAGATTCAAGGTGTATTCACAGGGCTGTCATAACACTATCGTAAGACTGTTATAATGCTCGTATTGAGCCTCATACCACACCTGTAATAAACAATGCAAAGCCAGCATCGCCATGGTATCCAGGATGGATAGCGATGTCACTTTAGAACAATTGGAATGGTCTCAGACTCCGCCCACCCAGCTCCGCCCACCCACCAGATAAACACTCATATTCCCATATCTCAGTGGCATGACTATGTGGTCGAAGGGGCAGGTAGCCTAGTGGTTAGAGCGTCGGGTCAGTAACCTAAAGGTTGCTGGATCGAATCCTCAAGCTGACAAGGGTAAAAATCTGTTGTTCTGCCTCTGAGCAAAGCAGTTAACACACTGATCCCCGGTAGGCTGCCATTGTAAATAAGAATGTGTTCTTTAACTGACTTCCCTAGTTAAATAAAGGTTTAATTTGTAACCTCCTCCTGGAGATCTACAGGGTGTGCTGGCTCCATCCCTGCTGAAATAGCTGGTCAAGGTCATCTGTTTTAGGGTAGGGTTGTAGCAAAAACCTGTTCACTAAGTAGCCACCCCAGAACAATACATTCAGATGTAGCCCTGGGCCATCCCCAGAACAATACATCCAGATGTAGCCCTGGGCCATCCCCAGAACAATACATCCAGATGTAGCCCTGGGCCATCCCCAGAACAATACATCCAGATGTAGCCCTGGGCCATCCCCAGAACAATAC
>NW_027005279.1:110170-125181 GCF_036934945.1 Oncorhynchus masou masou
GAGGAGGCCTGTCCAGGTGAGGCTAAACCAGGGGGAGGAGGCCTGTCTAGGTGAGGATAAAACCAAGGGGAGGAGGCCTGTCTAGGTGAGGATAAAACCAAGGGGATGAGGCCTGTCTAGGTGAGGCTAAACCAGGAGAAGGCCTGTCTAGGTGAGAATAAACCAGGGAGAGGGCCTGTCTAAGGTGAGGCTAAACCAGGAGAGGAGGCCTGTCTAGGTGAGAGGCTAAACCAAGGAGGAGGCATGTCTAGGTGAGGATATCGTGGGCCTGCTGTTCCACCAACACAGCCATGTTTTTCACATCCCCACACCAGAGGTCCAACCGAGTCCTTCATGCCCTTGATCTGAACAGGGAAGAGTGAGGGTGAAAGGTTAACCGTCACAGTAGCCACAACTAGGATTGGTCTCAATGTCTTGTGTTACAGGGGACATCAAAGTGAAACAGAGTATTCCCTGTTTCTGGTCCAAACCAGGAGTCATGTCCAGCCTCTGAGAACCGGTGCTTCTCATTGCTTGATTATTATTCCTTGGCCCGTGAATATTAATATGTTAAGGAGAATGCATTTACCTGCTGCAGGTCCAGTACTCGGGGCTGCACCCAGGTCATCTGAACCTTCTGGTCCACCTCGTCAATGTTTCCTTTGATCAGACCCACAGACAGAGCTTTCATCACAAGCAGCTCCACCTGCAGGGGACAACCAAGAATCACAATTAGACCCAGTTCAAACCATTTACATTTATTTTTTTTTACAATCAACTCTCCAGAAAAACCCCAGGTGTCACCAACCCTGGTCTCCAGATAAACCCCAACCCTGGTCTCCAGATAAACCCCAGTTGTCACCAACCCTGGTCTCCAGATAAACGCCAACCCTGGTCTCCAGATAAACCCCAGTTGTCACCGACCCTGGTCTCCAGATAAACCCCAACCCTGGCCTCCAGATAAACCCCAACCCTGGTCTCCAGATAAACCCCAGTTGTCACCAACCCTGGTCTTCAGATAAACCCCAACCCTGGTCTCCATATAAACCCCAACCCTGGTCTCCAGATAAACCCCAACCCTGGTCTCCAGATAAACCCCAACCCTGGTCTCCAGATAAACCCCAACCCTGGTCTCCAGATAAACCCCAGTTGTCACCGACCCTGGTCTCCAGATAAACCCCAACCCTGGTCTCCAGATAAACCCCAGTTGTCACCAACCCTGGTCTCCAGATAAACCCCAGTTGTCACCAACCCTGGTCTCCAGATAAACCCCAGTTGTCACCAACCCTGGTCTCCAGATAAACCCCAGTTGTCACCAACCCTGGTCTCGATAAACCCCAGTTGTCACCAACCCTGGTCTCCAGATAAACCCCAGTTGTCACCAACCCTGGTCTCCAGATAAACCCCAGTTGTCACCAACCCTGGTCTCCAGATAAACCCCAGTTGGCACCAACCCTGGTCTCCAGATAAACCCCAGTTGTCACCGACCCTGGTCTCCAGATAAACCCCAACCCTGGTCTCCAGATAAACCCCAGTTGTCACCAACCCTGGTCTCCAGATAAACCCCAGTTGTCACCAACCCTGGTTGATCAACCCTGGTCTCAGACCCTGGTCTCCAGATAAACCCCAGTTGTCACCAACCCTGGTCTCCAGATAAACCCCAGTTGTCACCCTGGTCTCCAGACCCTGGTCTCCAGATAAACCCAGTTGTCACCAACCCTGGTCTCCAGATAAACCCCAGTTGTCACCAACCCTGGTCTCCAGATAAACCCCCCCAACCCTGGTCTCCAGATAAACCCCCCCAACCCTGGTCTCCAGATAAACCCCAGTTGTCACCAACCCCTGGTCTCCAGATAAACCCCAGTTGTCACCAACCCTGGATAAACCCCATCCCTCCAGATAAACCCCAGTTGTCACCAACCCTGGTCTCCAGATAAGCCCCAGTTGTCTAGCCCTGGTCTCCAGATAAACCCCATCCCCTGGTCTCCAGATAAACCCCAGTTGTCACCAACCCTGGTCTCCAGATAAACCCCAGTTGTCACCAGATAAACCCCAACCCTGGTCTCCAGATAAACCCCAGTTGTCACCAACCCTGGTCTCCATAAACCCCAGTTGTCACCAACCCCTGGTCCAGATAAACCCCAGTTGTCACCAACCCTGGTCTCCTGGTCACCAACCCTGGGTGGAGCCACAGGATGTGCAGGTCTATAGTTCCAGACAGTAAAGCACTGACTCAACTAAATGTTATTTTAATTGGGTGTTATTGTGCTGGGAAATCGCCTGTGGCCCAGGTGACCATGGATACAGACCTATGTTCATAAGAAACTCCAGATATTAATGATTTGTCATAAGTGACATACGATTGGTGGATTGATGACCAGCGGCCTCGTTCACGGGGATCTTGGCACTCTGTCAATCTCATGGAAGGTCAGCTGTCTGTTGTTGGCGGGACGGTAGACGTCATCTAGACGGAGGAGAAGAAGAGGTAGACCTGTTAGGGCTGTTTGGGAACATCATTTACATTTATCCTCGTCATTAAGCAGGCGCTGTGTCCCAGAGACTGACCAATCAGTGCATTCAATAGTAAGTTGGTATTAAAAAAAAAAAAAAAAAAAAAAAATTGGGTGTTGGAACCTAATTTTTTTTCCAATTTTTTTTCTCCCCCGAATGAAACAAAGTCCCCTTTTTCAGGATGTAATAAAATGTATCACTAGCCACTTTAAACTATGCCGCTTTATATAATGTTTACATACCCTACATTACTCATCTCATATGTATATACTGTACTCTATACCATCTACTGCATCTTGCCTATGCCGTTCGGCCATCGCACATTCATATATTTTTACGTACATATTCTTAATCATTCCTTTACACTTGTGTGTAGAAGGTAGTTGTTGTGAATGGTCGGAGGGGGAGGGGCAGGCAGACACTGAAGGAGGAACGTTATTAACCGGTTCCCACGCTTTCAAAATAACTCTTCTGGAACAGTATAGATCACTTTCGTTCCCGGTTCAGATTCTGTTCCTCTAAAAATATGACATTTTTCAGTTCCTACCCTTGGGTAAAACAAACACATTCATTCATTGTGAAAAGTAAAACCTGTATCCAAACGTCAGTTCTCCTGCACTATAAAACATTCAATTAGAGAGAGCATTAGTTCTGCCGTGTGGGGGGGTGGGAGAAAGAGAGGAGAACCCACCTCCATCACACACAGCAGCTGAATCTTCTGCATCAGTTTGGCTTCGTTGGCTGCCAGGTCAGGCTGCAACACAGACACACGTTGAGATGAGTTGTGTTTGTTGGTTAAATGACAGGTGATTTTTAATCTTCTGTGTAACATTATTAACTTACATTATCATTTTTTTTAAATGGGCCTCCAATCATAGCACCTCAACAAAACCCATGTCCATGTGAATAAACAATAACACATTCTGGAACGAGACAACGGGAGCTACAATAGTTTTCCCTCTTTATTTCTTGCAGTGATAGTTTCCATAGAATACATTCAACGACTGTTGTAGGCCGTACTATAGCCAGTTGTGCTGGTTACCTGCGCTCCCCAGGCAGACTTGTAGGCCTGGAACTTCTCCACGTTGCCTCCGTTGAAGGAGTACAATGTGTCTATCAGCCACTGCTTGTCTGTGCTCCTTAGGGACTCCAGTACTGGGTGCATCAGCTAAAAACACAAGCAGAGACGAGGCTGTCAAACAAAGGCTGTCAAAGCCATCTGGCGCTTTGAAGGTAAAACTTGAGCCCAAACTTTTGTGGCTGTAGCTCAGCCAAAACTAGCTTTAAAATGGCTGCTTGATGCTTATTATCAGACAGACTAATATCTCACCAAATGGAGGGCACCTCAAAACACTACTATCACAAGGGTGGTGATGGGTAATTACCAGCTCTCCGGATTATAAACTCCCTCTCTAAGAGTCCAGCCAGACCCAGTGTGAAAGCCCTCTCCTGCTTCTCTGTCTCTGATGGATATAAAGATATCAGTTATGACAGCTAGTGATTTTTGCACACAAAAAACTAATAACCCCTCCAAACAATTGTAAATTATTATTCTAAAAAAATAATAAATAAATAAATAAATATATTCTAATGATTTGTTTGTGATTTTACCAACATTAGATTTTGCTGTATGATTTCAGTGCAACATACTGCCTCTGTACATTGTAAACAGATGTTACCTGGCAGGTCTTTGATGTCGACACAGCCAAGGTAGCGCAGAGCGTCCTTGTAGTAAGAGGCGTGGTTCCCCACAATGCGGTAGTATTTGCTGGACAGGTCGTGAGAATCGTCCAGTGGACTGACGTCACACCCGGCAAGTTATTCAGCGTCTCCTCCACCTCCTCAATTAATATCTGCAGGACGGAAGGCAGGGTTCGCATACAGATACACTGGATTGAAATGTACATACACGTACATCTGGCTTCAGTAAGCTTTTGATTGTTTTGATTACTGCCGTCTTGGGACAGGTCTCCATTGAGATGTTTGTTTTCCAGGTTTTTTACCTATACCTACAAGTTACTGTATGCCCAGACAGTGTGTTACCTTTGTGGCTGGAAGGTCATTTATCTCCAGTTTAAGGGCTCCAATAGATGTCTTGCACAGAATGACCGACTCATCGTTGCTCTTCACCTTCTCCTTAGTCTTCTCAAGGAAAGTGATAGCATCTTTAGGATCTGAAAAGGAGAACTTGGTTGAGCTGGTTGAAATCCCATGAGTTTTGATACATGCTGTATCTGAGTGGATTCAAGTTCAATTACTTAGCATCAGCGAAGAAGGTGATAGGACTACAGACTGCATGTCACGACTGTGTTCTTACCGGTCATTTGTCTGGCAACATACAGGATGATCTCCACCAGAGACAGGGGGTTGATTCTAGAAAAGACAGAGAAAGAAAAGGTTACAACTGAACTCTGAGATTAGACGACTAAACAGTGTTGTAATTCTAGCTACCATTCCAATTGTCAGAGAAGCAGTTATTACTGTAGGTTGGTGTTGGTCCTACCTGTGGTCAAAGTCACTGAGGAAGTTATCGTACAGTTGTATGAGGCCATCTCCTGTGGCAAAGCAAGGGTCTTTTACAAAGTCTGTGAGCTTTAGGGTCAACTGATGCCACAACCTGTCAATGGAAAGACGAGGTATATGGTTAGGTACTAAATTACATGATGCATAAGAAACAATCCTGCACTGAATGGGGTTAGAGGCAAGCTGGTCAGATTTATTCACCTTTATTTAACTAGGCAAGTCAGGTAGAACAAATTCTTGTTTTCAATGACAGCCTACGAACAGTGGGTTAACTGCCCTGTTCAGGGGCAGAACGACAGATGTTTACCTTGTCCGTTTGGGGATGCGATCTTGCAACTTTTCTGTTAACTTACTAGTCCAACTCTCTGACCACTAGTCTACCTGCCGCCAGATGAAGGGAAGACGGAGACTATGAATACCTATGGCCTTGCAAGATTGCAAAAGTCAATATATTTTATGTTTTACTCCACTCTACACAATTCACTGATGGTTAGTGTTTAGCTAGCTACTGTAGCATTAGTAAGCTAACTCCATGACTCAGCGCATGAATGACACAAAAACTAGCCAACGTAGACAGACGCTTTCCTTACTTTTTGTTGTAAAACTCCTCTAGTGTGTGCCATTCCGATGCCATCTCCGGAGTCGAACTGATGCTCTGTTGCGTTTTGAGGTACCCGGTAACATCTTTCATTGTCGCGGTAGGTTTAGATTTAGATACCGAATGAGAAACGTGTTGACAACTTGTATCTATAATGGCTGTACCTAGCTAGCTAACTGAACAGCTAGCACCACAATCAAAGAGCAGACGCAAAGACTCATGGGAGCTGAGCTGACACAGGAACGTCTACCGTAATGTTTCTAACAAATACGTGTATGCGTGTTTTTTATTACCCCTATATATATATTTTAAAGAGATGTAATCACGATAAGTAGTTTAATTACTCGATATTAGTGGACCAAACTGATATTTACAATTAATAAAATAATGACAGTGAGCACTTATATTTAAATTGTTATTCTAAACTGTATTATATGATTTTTACATATTTTACGGTAGAATCAGCCTTCGTCACGAGTTCAAGGGAACCAGAGCAACAACAGACTAATGCAGCAGGCTCACATTTGTTTTGAGCGAATGTTGTGCATTATGAAATGTAGCTAAAGCTTGGGAGAGTTATGCTATTGAAATGGTTCTTCTTATGGCAAACATGCTCTTCAGCTGCCTGCTTCCAAAATGAAGATGCGGCTCTGAAAGCTACAAATATACTGTGTATTTCTTGCAGCGAGCTATGACTTATTTCATGTCCTCACCAATGGTCTACAAGGGCAGGTTATGTCTGTATCATACTATTACATCGAGTACAGCTACATTCATCAAACTCAAACGTAAGCAAGAGCCTAAATATCGATTTGAAACTAATTGTAATTTGAAAGCTGCTTTTGAGATTGACGTGAACATTACATAGACCTACAGGTAATATGATCGATGAGGATAGTAGCTCGTTACTCAGTAACTTCACCACATGCATTACCTTCTCAGATCAACAGCAAAGGACATTATTCCTCGCTCCAAGGCATAGGGATGTTCACGGTCTACGTCCAAGCCGAGACAGGACAGTCTGGTGGCCTGGGTTTCGAGGACTGTTCTGTAGAGGAGGAGAGGAGGACTCCAAGCAGCAGACGCTAGAGGACCTCACTAAGAACATCAGAGGCGGACAGTACAAGAGGATCATAGTGATGGCAGGGGCTGGGATCAGCACACCTAGTGGGATCCCAGACTTCAGGTGACAAGCGGTATATTTTAAATGCTTGAGGTGCACTTGACAGGTGGGCAGGGTGCGGTTTTGCACTTTTGGGATGATTCCATTGGTTGAAGTTCCATCAAATGCAACCTCAAATATTTGGAAAGTGTTTGAGATGTTCAGTCAACCCATGTCAGGAATACAATGAATGCACAGACTTTGTAGGAAACCTTTTTTCTCCTACTTTCCTTGGACAGGTCCCCTGGCAGTGGTCTCTATGACAACCTCCAGCAGTATAATCTTCCTTACGCAGAAGCCATCTTCGAGGATCAACTACTTCATCCACAACCCCAACCCTTTCTTTGCCTGGCCAGAGGCCTTCCCAGAGCAATACCAACCCAGCCTCACACACTATTTCATCGTCTCCTTCATGACAAGGGCCAGCTCCTCAGAATGTACACGCAGAATATCGACCTGGAGAGACGTAAGTGGATCTGGTATGACCATATTGAAAAACAGTTCAGATAATACACACAGAGCCTGTCATCTCTCTCTATCTCTCACACACTTTGTGGCTGCTGTAACATGTGACTCAACTCCAGCCACTTTAATCATGGAAAAATGGATGTGATAAATGTATCACTAGCCACTTTAAACAATGCCACTTCATATAATGTTTACATACCCTACATTACTCATCTCATATGTATATACTGTACTCTATACCATCCACTACATCTTGCCTATGCCTCTGTACCATCACTCATTCATATATCTTTATGTACATATTCTTATTCATTCCTTTAAACTTGTGTGTATAAGGTACTAGTTGTGAAATTGTTAGGTTAGATTACTCATTGGTTATTACTGCATTGTCGGAACTAGAAGCACAAGCATTTCGCTACACTCGCATTAACATCTGCCAGCCATGTGTATGTGACAAATAGCATTTGATTTTATTTGTTTCACTGTCTCTCTCCCTCTCTGTCTATCTCGCTGTGTTTCACTGTGTGTGTGACTCTAGTGGCAGGAATCCCCCTGAGAAACTGGTGGAGGCACACGGATCATTTGCTACTGCTACCTGTACTGTGTGTCTCAGAGTCTACAGGGGGAGGCTACGTGTGAGTTGATTGACTATCACCCCATTCTCAGAGCATTTCCCTGTTACAACTCATTCATATTATTGGGAGACTTCAATCCATCTCGCTCCGATACTGTCATTTGTGAAAGTTTCTTAAGTTTGAAAGATAATAAATTGATGCAGTGGCTTGTTGTTAAAAAATATCTAGTTTTGATTTCCTGTATTTCTCCTGTGTGTTTGTCTACTTCTTAGCCTGATATTATGAAGGGGACAGTCCCTAAGTGTTCCACTTGTAAGGGCGTGGTGAAGCCTGACATTGTCTTCTTTGGGGAGGAACTACCTCCTCACTACTTCAGCTACCTGAAGGACTTTCCCCTGGCAGACCTCCTCATTATCATGGGCACCTCTCTGGAGGTGAGGAACACTGCTATTAATGTGTTGTTAAGATGTTATACACATGCCATGTGGCTGATAATAAGCTGTTATTCACAGTTATAAACATGTTATAAACCAGTTAACACGCTATTCTCCTGTCAATCAGGCAGGACAGGATTTCACTCAGTAGTCCAGGGTTCCTATAAAATATATCTCCGGTGTGTGTGTGTATATATATATAATATATTTGTATTTTTATTTACTGGAGACTTAAAACATGTTGTTCCATGTCAATACACTAGGTGGAGCCCAGCACTGCCAGTCTGGCCGGAGCTGTGAGGGACTCTGTCCACCGCCTACTTATCAACAGAGACCTGGTGGGGCCCTTCGCTGGGGGACCCCGCGACACAATGATGTGGCCCAGCTAGGGGATGTGGTCGGTGGGGTGCAGATGCTGGCTGATGTCCCTGGGCTGGAACCACCAGCTGGAGGCTCTCATGGCTGCCAATGCTAAGAAGGTTGGTTCATGGGAAATCATCTGATTTACACACGTGTCACGTACGCATTTAACACACAAACGCACCTAAACCCTGGGCTCTTTGCATTCACTGATTCTCAGAGCATTCAGAGAGTCTGGACAATCCATCCGGCAGGAAAAATTTATTGAAAAAATTACAAATTGTTCCGTTATTTGACTTTGAATAATATTTCTCTCAAAACTGTGATTCCTAAAAAATGTGTCTTTAGACGGTCGACAGTCAGATGTGTCTGAAATCTTAAATGAATCAGGAATGAGCAGGGACAGCTCTACCATAAGGACCCTTTTATTCATGTCCTCATTACATGGAGTGCAACAAGGCCACTCATGGTCAGGAAAGTTCTCAAATGTTGATAGAATTAAATAAACAATATTCAAATCACTAGGGCCACAACCATAAACTGTCAACTCCATCTCCCTGATAGGATGGGAACTTTGGTTAAAATATGTTTATTTTAAATGAGATTTTAGAGTCGTGAAGCACCCGAGGAAAAACTAAATTGCTACTTTGTATACAACTTGAATGAATAAACATTTACATTTTTGTCTACTCCGTAAAACAAACTCTTCAGATTTTCATGTAACGTAAATTCTGTCTGAAAAATCTGATAGATTGATGCTTTTGTTGGCAAATTTTCAAAATGAATTATTTTCTATATTTTACTAAACCTTTGTGTTGAACTTCTATTTTTAGAGGTAAAAAAAAAATGTCTGTTTTGAGTGTTTGTTGTCCACTTCATCAGTGACTTGTCAACTCCGTCACAGACGGCTAAACCCCCTTAAGATGCGTCGTTCTGAAACATATACTTCAACTATTGAAGTACTTACTGTCCTAGACCTAAGGGATAACGTTTTGTACATTTTGTTTTATGTTCTGAATATAGAAAAACATACCAAAATGCTAATGAAATTAACCCTGGAGCATTTTATATAGCGCTATAAAACAAAACAAAAGGAAGTTTGGAGATTTGAATTTAATGTCAGAGACAATCTATGGAAAATAATGAACGACGTGGAAGGTGTGTTCACGGAGTGGAACTGACCTTCCACACAGTTACATTATTTTCAAAAAAATATATAGAATCTTTAGTTGATTATTCCTTTTATACCAAAGCTATAATTTTAACATATTTGCTGTTAGGAATGTGTTCATTTTCCGGTAAGAAATGCGTTCAACATCCACTGAAGTAGCTAGCGAGTTTGCTAGACAGCTTCAGGAGTTGCCATGGTAACCAAACAGACTTGCTCGCTTAGTTTACCAAACCATCAGTCCTCGTTTGCCTTTATGAACATCGAATTCAACAATGGCAATGATGTTTTCAATTGGACGTTTGCTTTCAAAAGCAGCTCAAACATAGAACATGTAAGAATGAACTATAGCCAATGAATTCTATCATGCAAATATATCTCATGCGTGCGTTATAGGGAAATACTGCACACTCTAGAATGCCCTTCAAGCCAATCAGAAACAAGTATTCAACAATGCCCATGGTATAATTAAGCAATAAGGGTGTGGTATATGGCCAATATACCACGGCTAAGGGCCGTTCTTAGGCACGACACAACGCGGAGCCAGCTAATCAGCATTCAGGGCTCGAAACAGGATGGTTTGAGCCCTGAATTACGCTGAAAACCATAGTATATCAGACCATATACCATAGATATGACAAAACATTTAGTTTTACAGCTCTTATTACATTGGTAACCAGTTTATAAAAGCAATAAGGCTCTTATGGGGTTTGTGATATATGGCCAATATACCACGGCTAAGGGCTGTGTCCAGGCACTCTGCAATGCGTCGTGCCTAAGAACAGCTCTTGAATAATCGAATGTTAGAATTAAACAATCAAGGCATGTAAAACACTTGTTGAACGATAAACATAGAAATGTACTGCCTTTTTAAGGTGTCTGACGGCGTTCACTATTCATTTGTAATATTAAGAAAAATATTTGTTAAAAAAAAAAAAAGTTTTTTCCTCATCTTTCAAAAAGTCCCTGATGTATTGTAGTGCCATTGTTAAGGGCCGTGTTTATCCAAAGTGACTTAGTTCCGTACATCCATTTGACATCGGTGTGGTTCTGGGAATTGAGCAGCACTACTGAGCTACAAAGGACCACTTCAAAATATAAATTCAACCTCCACTATAGGATCTTCTGTCTGTTTGTTTTTAACCTGCAGGCTACAGAGGAGGAGGAATGAGACGGGTCAGTGTCTTTAAGATAGCGTTCAGAATGCCTCACCGCTGCAGTCCCACCTCAGCCCACCTGCCTCATGGCTCAGGACGACAGCAGACTGTCTACTCGGCAGAGAATCTATCACTGAATAGAACTCTCTTCAACAGACTTTGATCCACACAACGGTCATTCAGCACAACGCAGAGGCAACAATGGAGGAAGACATTTAGGACAAATTGGCAATGTATTGGGTTGGTTCTATGGATTATAGTTATTAGTTTTTTTCTGTGAAATGTGTAAATATCTTGAGATATTCTTTTATGCTTTTTAAAAATTCTGTCTCATGTACAGTTTTTGCAGTAAATAATTAGCATAAAGACCCTAGCATAAAGAACAGGCCTGGTTTTGTTGTCAATGTCATCGACCAGACCTGTTGACCATGATGTTGCTAATGATCTTGGCACTTTGAAACCAAATCAGCTCCTCTGTTTTGTCAGTCACAAGAGATTACGCTGCTAATAAAGCTGAGCAACCATTGGAACTCTTAGCATAAAGTGTGTGTGTGTGTGTGTGTGTGTATATACAAGCGTGTGTGTGTGTATATATATATCTGTATGTATGTATGTATGTATGTATGTATGTATGTATGTATGTATGTATGTATGTATGTATGTATGTATGTATGTGTCCATGTGACCACCAGATGGAGCTAAAGTACAGTATTGTGAACTCCGTTCAGCCCTCTTGAACTCAAATAGGTCATTGATTCATTAAATGGAATTCAATCAATGCAGTTCTACTTTGTTTAAGGTCAAATCCATTGGCCTGTGAACTTCCTAATGGACAATGCTGCTGAAAGCCACAGGATGAGGACAATGGTAGATCTTCCAGGGCTATGGCTACCCCCCCTCCTCTCCTCCCAACGTGCATACACACACACTAGATGATGGTAATACTATAGGACCCTTTGAAATGCCCTTCCACGGCTTCCACCCTGCTACACAGCCTTGACTACCTGTCACACCCCATCCTAATGTTAAATAACACCATTCATAATTTAACTTGTTTCTTTACTGTCCTGACAGGTTTGCATCAAAGAGATGCACATTGGGTACAGAACATAATATAGCAGACGTCAGATTCTCTCAATAGTAGTAGGTGCCTGGAACGAGGCAATGAGAAACTTAACTAGCTGATAAATAGCTAGATAGAAGGTTAGTCACAGTGCATTCATTTCACTGACAGAAGTTGACATTTGGTCAGTCTTGTCACAAAATATTGAACAGAAATGCAATGGTGCATTGGATCAGTCTAAAACGTTGCACATACACTGCTGCCATCTAGTGACCAAAATCTAAATTGCACCTGGGCTGGAATAATACATTATGGCCTTTCTCTTGCATTTCAAAAATGATGGTAAAAAACAATACAAAATAACGTTTTTTTTCTTCTTCTTTCTATTATCAGATTTATATTCTACTACATTCCTTTCACATTTCCACAAACCTCAAAGAGTTTCCTTTCAAATGGTACCAATAATATGTATATCCTTGCTTCAGGGCCTGAGGTACAGGAAGTTAGATTTGGGTATGTCATTTTAGAAGAAAATTGAAAAAAGTGAGCAGATCCTTAAGAGGATATATTATATGAATACCTTATTATTTTGTAATCATACTGATTTTTAGCTTGGTCTGAATCTGTCTGACTGGCCTCTCTCTTCCTCTACTGTGAATCCCCCACCACAGCCATTAGAATGAGTTTAATCTGTGTTGTAGCCCACAGCCGTTAGAATGAGTTTAATCTGTGTTGTAGCCTACAGCCATTAGAATGAGTTTAATCTGTGTTGTAGCCCACAGCCGTTAGAATGAGTTTAATCTGTGTTGTAGCCTACAGCCATTAGAATGAGTTTAATCTGTGTTGTAGTCCACAGCCATTAGAATGAGTTTAATCTGTGTTGTAGTCCACAGCCATTAGAATGAGTTTAATCTGTGTTGTAGCCTACAGCCATTAGAATGAGTTTAATCTGTGTTGTAGCACACAGCCATTAGAATGAGTTTAATCTGTTGTAATCCAGTCATTAGAATGAGTTTAATCTGTGTTGTAGTCCACAGCCATTAGAATGAGTTTAATCTGTGTTGTAGTCCACAGCCATTAGAATGAGTTTAATCTGTGTTGTAGCCCACAGCCATTAGAATGAGTTTAATCTGTTGTAATCCAGTCATTAGAATGAGTTTAATCTGTGTTGTAGTCCACAGCCATTAGAATGAGTTTAATCTGTGTTGTAGTCCACAGCCATTAGAATGAGTTTAATCTGTGTTGTAGCCCACAGCCGTCATTAGAATGAGTTTAATCTGTGTTGTAGTCCACAGCCATTAGAATGAGTTTAATCTGTGTTGTAGTCCACAGCCATTAGAATGAGTTTAATCTGTGTTGTAGTCCACAGCCATTAGAATGCGTTTAATCTGTGTTGTAGTCCACAGTCATTAGAATGAGTTTAATCTGTGTTGTAGTCCACAGCCATTAGAATGAGTTTAATCTGTTGTAATCCACAGTCATTAGAATGAGTTTAATCTGTGTTGTAGCACACAGCCATTAGAATGAGGTTTAATCTGTGTTGTAGCCCACAGCCATTAGAATGCGTTTAATCTGTGTTGTAGTCCACAGCCATTAGAATGAGTTTAATCTGTTGTAATGTCATTAGAATTAGTCCACAGCCATTAGAATGAGTTTAATCTGTTGTAATGTTGAATGAGTTTAATCTGTGTTGTAGCACACAGCCATTAGAATGAGTTTAATTAGAATGTTTAACCTGTGTTGTAGCACACAGCCATTAGATTGAGTTTAATCTATGTTGTAGCCCACAGCCATTAGAATGAGTTTAATCTATGTTGTAGCCCACAGCCATTAGAATGAGTTTAATCTATGTTGTAGCACACAGCCATTAGAATGAGTTTTAATCTATGTTGTAGCCCACAGCCATTAGATTGAGTGTAATCTGTGTTGTAGCACACAGCCATTAGATTGAGTTTAATCTATGTTGTAGCCCACAGCCATTAGATTGAGAATGTTTAATCTGTGTTGTAGCCCACAGCCATTAGATTGAGTTTAATCTATGTTGTAATCTGTTTAATCTATGTTGTAGCACACAGCCAGTGTAATCTATGTTTAGCACACAGCCATTTAGATTGAGTTTAATCTATGTTGTAGCACACAGCCATTAGATTGAGTGTAATCACAGCCATTAATGTTTAATCTATGTTGTAGCCCACACATAATGATGTTGCCCTGCTCACTGAAACCTGTGTTGCCAACAGAAGACCTCAATCTGTTCTAATCAATAGCCATTAGATTGAGTGCGTCCATTTTGTGAGTTATAATTGTATTTCTGCAGGTGGTGGGCACATCATCTCATTAGATTGAGTGTAATCTATGTTGTAGCCCACAGCCATTAGATTGAGCTGATTAAGAGACATGGCCCACAGCCATTAGATTGAATATAGAACCACAGAATCACTAGGAGATGTGTAATAACTGACCCAAAGCCATTAGATTAAGTGTAAGTTGTCACCCATTGATTGAGGTAAACTACTACCAATACTTAATAGAATGTAATAACTGACCCAGTAATACAATAGAATGTAATAACTGACCCAGTAAATTACAAATAGAAATGTAATAACTGACCAGGTAAAAACTACAATAGAATGTAATAACTGACCCATTACACCATATTAGAATAATGTAATAACTGACCCAGTAAACTACCACCATTACAATAGAATAATGTAATAACTGACCAGTAAACTACTACCAATACAATAGAATAATGTAATAACTGACCCAGTAAACTACTACCAATACAATAGAATGTAATAACTGACCCAGTAAACTACTACCAATACAATAGAATGTAATAACTGACCCAGTAAACTACCACCAATACAATAGAATAATGTAATAACTGACCCAGTAAACTACTACCAATACAATAGAATAATGTAATAACTGACCCAGTAAACTACTACCAATACAATAGAATGTAATAACTGACCCAGTAAACTACTACCAATACAATATTGGTAGTATT
>NW_027005279.1:125681-143227 GCF_036934945.1 Oncorhynchus masou masou
GGTAGTAGTTTACTGGGTCAGTTATTACATTCTATTGTATTGGTAGTAGTTTACTGGGTCAGTTATTACATTCTATTGTATTGGTAGTAGTTTACTGGGTCAGTTATTACATTCTATTGTATTGGTAGTAGTTTACTGGGTCAGTTATTACATTCTTCTATTGTATTGGTGGTAGTTTACTGGGTCAGTTATTACATTCTATCATATTGGTAGTAGTTTACTGGGTCAGTTATTACATTACTATATAGGTAGTAGTTACTGGGTCAGTTATTACATTCTATTGTATTGGTAGTAGTTTACTGGGTCAGTTATTACATTCTATTGTATTGGTAGTAGTTTACTGGGTCAGTTATTACATTATTCTATTGTATTGGTAGTAGTTTACTGGGTCAGTTATTACATTCTATTGTATTGGTAGTAGTTTACTGGGTCAGTTATTACATTCTATTGTATTGGTAGTAGTTTACTGGGTCAGTTATTACATTCTATTGTATTGGTAGTAGTTTACCTGGTCAGTTATTACATTCTATTGTATTGGTGGTAGTTTACTGGGTCAGTTATTACATTATTCTATTGTATTGGTGGTAGTTTACTGGGTCAGTTATTACATTATTCTATTGTAATGGTGGTAGTTTACTGGGTCAGTTATTACATTGTATTGGTAGTAGTTTACCTGGTCAGGGTGATCCTCCTTACACTGGGTCAGTTATTACACATCTCCTAGTGATTCTGTGGTTCTATATTCAGCTCCATGTCTCTTATCAGCCTCTGTGTCAGTTCACCACCCTACAGGAGATGATGGTGGGCCCACCAATGCAGAAATACAATTATAACTCACAAAATGGACGCACAATCTCTATTGATTAGAACAGATTGAGGTCTTCTGTTGGCGTGGGTTTCAGTGAGCAGGGCAACATCAGTACCTTCATTATGTGTGACAATCAATACTGTTAGCAGCCTATAAGGTAATGGCTTTGGGCTACAACATAGATTACACTCAATCTAATGGCTGTGTGCTACAACACAGATTACACTCAATCTAATGGCTTTGGGCTACAACATAGATTAAACTCAATCTAATGGCTGTGTGCTACAACACAGATTACACTCAATCTAATGGCTTTGGGCTACAACATAGATTAAACTCAATCTAATGGCTGTGGGCTACAACATAGATTAAACTCAATCTAATGGCTGTGGGCTACAACATAGATTAAACTCAATCTAATGGCTGTGTGCTACAACATAGATTAAACTCAATCTAATGGCTGTGTGCTACAACACAGGTTACACTCAATCTAATGGCTGTGGGCTACAACATAGATTAAACTCATTCTAATGGCTGTGTGCTACAACATAGATTAAACTCATTCTAATGGCTGTGGGCTACAACATAGATTAAACTCATTCTAATGGCTGTGGGCTACAACATAGATTAAACTCAATCTAATGGCTTTGTGCTACAACATAGATTACACTCAATCTAATGGCTGTGTGCTACAACATAGATTAAACTCAATCTAACGACTGTGGACTACAACATAGATTAAACTCATTCTAATGGCTGTGTGCTACAACATAGATTAAACTCAATCTAATGGCTGTGTGCTACAACATAGATTAAACTCATTCTAATGGCTGTGGGCTACAACATAGATTAAACTCATTCTAATGGCTGTGGGCTACAACATAGATTAAACTCAATCTAATGGCTGTGTGCTACAACATAGATTAAACTCATTCTAATGGCTGTGGGCTACAACATAGATTAAACTCAATCTAATGGCTGTGTGCTACAACACAGATTAAACTCATTCTAATGACTGTGGATTACAACAGATTAAACTCATTCTAATGGCTGTGGACTACAACACAGATTAAACCTCATTCTAATGGCTGTGGACTACAACACAGATTAAACGCATTCTAATGGCTGTGGGCTACAACACAGATTAAACTCATTCTAATGGCTGTGGACTACAACACAGATTAAACTCATTCTAATGGCTGTCGGCTACAACACAGATTAAACTCATTCTAATGGCTGTGTGCTACAACACAGATTAAACTCATTCTAATGGCTGTGGTGGGGGATTCACAGTAGAGGAAGAGAGAGGCCAGACAGACAGATTCAGACCAAGCTAAAAATCAGTATGATTACAACATAATAAGGTATTCATATAATATATCCTCTTAAGGATCTGCTCACTTTTTTCAATTTTCTTCTAAAATGACATACCCAAATCTAACTTCCTGTACCTCAGGCCCTGAAGCAAGGATATACATATTATTGGTACCATTTGAAAGGAAACTCTTTGAGGTTTGTGGAAATGTGAAAGGAATGTAGTAGAATATAAATCTGATAATAGAAAGAAGAAAAAAACGTTATTTTGTATTGTTTTTTTACCATCATTTTTGAAATGCAAGAGAAAGGCCATAATGTATTATTCCAGCCCAGGTGCAATTTAGATTTTGGTCACTAGATGGCAGCAGTGTATGTGCAACGTTTTAGACTGATCCAATGAACCATTGCATTTCTGTTCAATATTTTGTAACAAGACTGACCAAATGTCAACTTCTGTCAGTGAAATGAATGCACTGTGGTGTGACTAACCTTCTATCTAGTTATTTATCAGCTGGTTAAGTTTCTCATTGCCTCGTTCCAGGCACCTACTACTATTGAGAGAATCTGACGTCTGCTATATTATGTTCTGTACCCAATGTGCATCTCTTTGATGCAAACCTGTCAGGACAGTATAGAAACAAGTTAAATTATGAATGGTGTTATTTAACATTAGGATGGGGTGTGACAGGTAGTCAAGGCTGTGTAGCAGGGTGGAAGCCGTGGAAGGGCATTTCAAAGGGTCCTATAGTATTACCATCATCTAGTGTGTGTGTATGCACGTTGGGAGGAGAGGAGGGGGGGTAGCCATAGCCCTGGAAGATCTACCATTGTCCTCATCCTGTGGCTTTCAGCAGCATTGTCCATTAGGAAGTTCACAGGCCAATGGATTTGACCTTAAACAAAGTAGAACTGCATTGATTGAATTCCATTTAATGAATCAATGACCTATTTGAGTTCAAGAGGGCTGAACGGAGTTCACAATACTGTACTTTAGCTCCATCTGGTGGTCACATGGACACATACATACATACATATATACAGATATATATATACACACACACACACACACATATACACACACACGCTTGTATATATATACACACACACACACACACACACACACACACACACACACACACACACTTCATGCTAAGAGTTCCAATTGTTGCTCAGCTTTATTAGCAGCGTAATCTCTTGTGACTGACAAAACAGAGGAGCTGATTTGGTTTCAAAGTGCCAAGATCATTAGCAACATCATGGTCAACAGGTCTGGTCGATGACATTGACAACAAAACCAGGCCTGTACGGGTCTTTATGCTAGGGTCTTTATGCTAATTATTTACTGCAAAAACTGTACATGAGACAGAATTTTTAAAAGCATAAAAGAATATCTCAAGATATTTACACATTTCACAGAAAACTAATAACTATAATCCATAGAACCAACCCAATACATTGCCAATTTGTCCTAAATGTCTTCCTCCATTGTTGCCTCTGCGTTGTGCTGAATGACCGTTGTGTGGATCAAAGTCTGTTGAAGAGAGTTCATTCAGTGATAGATTCTCTGCCGAGTAGACAGTCTGCTGTCGTCCTGAGCCATGAGGCAGGTGGGCTGAGGTGGACTGCAGCGGTGAGGCATTCTGAACGCTATCTTAAAGACACTGACCCGTCTCATTCCTCCTCCTCTGTAGCCTGCAGGTTAAAAACAAACAGACAGAAGATCCCCATAGTGGAGGTTGAATTTATATTTTGAAGTGGTCCTTTGTAGCTCAGTGCAGCTCCGGATAGTGCTGCTCAATTCCCAGGACCACACCGATGTCAAATGGATGTACGGAACTAAGTCACTTTGGATAAACACGGCTGCTCAATGGCACTACAATACATCAGGGATTCTTGAAAGATGAGGAAATAAACTTTTTTTTTTTTTTTAACAAATATTTTTCTTAATATTACAAATGAATAGTGACCGCCGTCAGACACCTTAAAAGGCAGTACATTTTTCTATGTTTATCGTTCAACAAGTGTTTTGCATGCCTTGATTGTTTAATTCCTTTTGATTATTCAAAGAGAGCTGTTCTTAGGCACGGCACTTTCATAGGGGTGATGCAGACCTGGCTCATAACCCCCGTGGTATAATGTGCCTCTCCTAAACCCATAAGAGCCTTATTGCTTTTGCATTGGTTACCAACGTAATAAAACTGCCGTGTCTTTGTCATATCCCTTGTTATATGGTCTGACTATCACAGCAGCTTTCAGCAATACGAATTCAGGGCTCAAACCATCCATTTGAGCCCTGAATGTTAGCTGGCTCCGCGTTGTGTCGATGCCTAAGAACAGCCATAAGCCGTGGTATATTGGCCATATACTCACACCCTTATTGCTTAATTATACCATGGGCATTGTTGAATACTTGTTTCTGATTGGCTTGAAGGGCATTCTAGAGTGTGCAGTATTTCCCTATAACGCATGGTATATTTGCATGATAGAATTCATTGGCTATAGTTCATTCTTACATGTTCTATGTTTGAGCTAAGCCAAAGTAAACGTCCAATTGAAAACATCATTGCCATTGTTGAATTCGATGTTCATAAAGGCAAACGAGGGACTGATGGTTTGTTAAACTAAACGAGCAAGTCTGCTTGGTTACCATGGCAACTCCTGAAGCTGTCTAGCAACCGCTAGCTACTTCAGTGGATGTTGAACGCATTTCTACCGGAAAATGAACACATTCCTTACAGCAAATATGTTAAAATTATAGCTTTGTTATAAAAGGGATAATCAACTAAAGATTCTATATATGGAAAATGTAACCTGTGGAAGGTCAGTTCCACTCCGTGAACACACACCTTCCACGTCGTTCATTATTTTCCATAGATTGTCTCTGACATTAAATTCAAATCTCCAAACTTCCTTTTGTTTGTTTTATAGCGCTATATAAATGCTCCAGGCTAATTTCATTAGCATGTTGGTATGTTTTTTCAGAACATAAAACAAAATGTACAAAACGTTATCCCTTAGGTCTAGGACAGTAAGTACTTCAATAGTTGAAGTATATGTTTCAGAACAACGTATCTTAAAGGTTTAGCCGTCTGTGACGGAGTTGACCGTCACTGATGAAGTGGACAACAAACACTCAAAACAGACATTTTTTTTTACCTCTAAAAATAGAAGTTCAACACAAAGGTTTAGTAAAATATAGAAAATAATTCATTTTGAAAATTTACAACAAAAACATCAATCTATCAGATTTTTTTCAGACAGAATTTACGTTACATGAAAATCTGAAGAGTTTGTTTTACGGAGTAGACAAAAATGTAAATGTTTATTCATTCAAGTTGTATACAAAGTAGCAATTTAGTTTTTCCTCGGGTGCTTCACGACTCTAAAATCTCATTTAAAATAAACATATTTTAACCAAAGTTCCCATCCTATCAGGGAGATGGAGTTGACAGTTTATGGTTGTGGCCCTAGTGATTTGAATATTGTTTATTTAATTCTATCAACATTTGAGAACTTTCCTGACCATGAGTGGCCTTGTTGCACTCCATGTAATGAGGACATAAATAAGGGGTCCTTATGGTAGAGCTGTCCCTGCTCATTCCTGATTCATTTAAGATTTCAGACACATCTGACTGGTCGACCAAATCTAAAGACACATTTTTTAGGAATCACAGTTTTGAGAGAAATATTATTCAAAGTCAAATAACGGAACAATTTGTAATTTTTTCAATAAATTTTTCCTGCCGGACAAGGATTGTCCAGACTCTCTGAATGCTCTGAGAATCAGTGAATGCAAAGAGCCCAGGGTTTAGGTGCGTTTGTGTGTTAAATGCGTACGTGACACGTGTGTAAATCAGATGATTTCCCATGAACCAACCTTCTTAGCATTGGCAGCCATGAGAGCCTCCAGCTGGTGGTTCCAGCCCAGGACATCAGCCAGCATCTGCACCCCACCGACCACATCCCCTAGCTGGGCCACATCATTGTGTCGCGGGGTCCCCCAAGCGAAGGGCCCCACCAGGTCTCTGTTGATAGGGCGAGGGACAGAGTCCCTCACAGCTCCGGCCAGACTGGCAAAGGGCTCCACCTAGTGTATTGACATGGAACAACATGTTTTAAGTCTCCAGTAAATAAAAATACAAATATATTATATATATATACACACACACACCGGAGATATATTTTATAGGAACCCTGGACTACTGGAGTGAAATCCTGTCCTGCCTGATTGACAGGAGAATAGCGTGTTAACTGGTTTATAACATGTTTATAACTGTGAATAACAGCTTATTATCAGCCACATGACATGTGTATAACATCTTAACAACACATTAATAACAGTGTTCCTCACCTCCAGAGAGGTGCCCATGATAATGAGAGGGAGGTCTGCCAGGGGAAAGTCCTTCAGGTAGCTGAAGTAGTGAGGAGGTAGTTCCTCCCAAAGAAGACAATGTCAGGCTTCACCACGCCCTTACAAGTGGAACACTTAGGGACTGTCCCCTTCATAATATCAGGCCAAGAAGTAGACAAACACACAGGAGAAATACAGGAAATCAAAACTACAGATATTTTAACAACAAGCCACTGCATCAATTTATTATCTTTCTCAAACTTAAGAAACTTTCACAAATGACAGTATCGGAGCGAGATGGATTGAAGTCTCCCAATAATATGAATGAGTTGTAACAGGGAAATGCTCTGAGAATGGGGTGATAGTCAATCAACTCACCGTAGCTCCTCCCCCTGTAGACTCTGAGACACAGTACAGGTAGCAGTAGCAAATGATCCGTGTGCCTCCACCAGTTTCTCAGGGGGGATTCCTGCCACTAGAGTCACACACACAGTGAAACACAGCGAGATAGACAGAGAGGGAGAGAGACAGTGAAACAAATAAAATCAAATGTTATTTGTCACATACACATGGCTGGCAGATGTTAATGCGAGTGTAGCGAAATGCTTGTGCTTCTAGTTCCGACAATGCAGTAATAACCAATGAGTAATCTAACCTAACAATTTCACAACTAGTACCTTATACACACAAGTGTAAAGGAATGAATAAGAATATGTACATAAAGATATATGAATGAGTGATGGTACAGAGCAGCATAGGCAAGATGTAGTGGATGGTATAGAGTACAGTATATACATATGAGATGAGTAATGTAGGGTATGTAAACATTATATGAAGTGGCATTGTTTAAAGTGGCTAGTGATACATTTATCACATCCATTTTTCCATGATTAAAGTGGCTGGAGTTGAGTCAGTATGTTGGCAGCAGCCACAAAGCGTGTGTGAGAGAGAGAGAGATGACAGGCTCCTGTGTGTATTATCTGAACTGTTTTTCAATATGGTCATACCAGTGGATCCACTTACGTCTCTCCAGGCCGTCGATATTCTGCGTGTACATTCTGAGGAGCTGGCCCTTGTCATGAAGGAGACGTATGAAATAGTGTGTGAGGTTGGGTTGGTAGTTGCCTGGGTACAGCTCTTTGGCCAGGGCAAAGAAAGGGTTGGGGTTGTGATGGAAGTAGTTGATCTCGAAGATGGCTTCTGCGTAAGGAAGATTATACTGCTGGAGGTTGTCATAGAGACCACTGCCAGGGGACCTGTCCAAGGAAAGTAGGGAGAAAAAGGTTTCCTACAAAGTCTGTGCATTCATTGTATTCCTGACATGGGTTGACTGAACATCTCAAACACTTTCCAAATATTTGAGGCTGCATTTGATGGAACTTCAACCAATGGAATCATCCCAAAAGTGCAAAACCGCACCCTGCCCACCTGTCAAGTGCACCTCAAGCATTTAAAATATACCGCTTGTCACCTGAAGTCTGGGATCCCACTAGGTGTGCTGATCCCAGCCCCTGCCATCACTATGATCCTCTTGTACTGTCCGCCTGATGTTCTTAGTGAGGTCCTCTAGCGTCTGCTGCTTGGAGTCCTCCTCTCCTCCTCTACAGAACAGTCCTCGAAACCCAGGCCACCAGACTGTCCTGTCTCGGCTTGGACGTAGACCGTGAACATCCCTATGCCTTGGAGCGAGGAATAATGTCCTTGCTGTTGATCTGAGAAGGTAATGCATGTGGTGAAGTTACTGAGTAACGAGCTACTATCCTCATCGATCATATTACCTGTAGGTCTATGTAATGTTCACGTCAATCTCAAAAGCAGCTTTCAAATTACAATTAGTTTCAAATCGATATTTAGGCTCTTGCTTACGTTTGAGTTTGATGAATGTAGCTGTACTGATGTAATAGTATGATACAGACATAACCTGCCCTTGTAGACCATTGGAGAGGACATAAAATAAGTCATAGCTCGCTGCAAGAAATACATAGTATATTTGTAGCTTTCTCTAGAGCCGCATCTTCATTTTGGAAGCAGGCAGTTGAAGCGCATGTTTTTACACAAGAAGAACCATTTCAATAGCATAACTCTCCTAAGCTTTAGCTACATTTCATAATGCACAACATTCGCTCAAAACAAATGTGAGCCGCTGCATTAGTCTGTTGTTGCTCTGGTTACCTTTGAACTCGTGACGAAGGCTGATTCTACCGTAAAATATGTAAAATCATATAATACAGTTTAGAATAAACAATTTAAATATAAGTGCTCACTGTCATTATTTTATCAATTGTAAATATCAGTTTGGTCCACTAATATCGAGTAATTAAACTACTTATCGTGATTACATATATTTAAAATATATATATGGGGTAATAAAAAACACGCATACGCGTATTTGTTAGAAACATTACGGTAGATGTTCCTGTGTCAGCTCAGCTCCCATGAGTCTTTGCGTCTGCTCTTTGCTTGTGGTGCTAGCTGTTCAGTTAGCTAGCTAGGTACAGCCATTATAGATACAAGTTGTCAACACGTTTCTCATTCGGTATCTAAATCTAAACCTACCGCGACAATGAAAGATGTTACCGGGTACCTCAAAACGCAACAGAGCATCAGTTCGACTCCGGAGATGGCATCGGAATGGCACACACTAGAGGAGTTTTACAACAAAAAGTAAGGAAAGCGTCTGTCTACGTTAACTAGTTTTTGTGTCATTCATGCGCTGAGTCATGGAGTTAGCTTACTAATGCTACAGTAGCTAAAACACCAACCATCAGTGAATTGTGTAGAGTGGAATAAAACATAAAATATATTTTATTCGTAACATGTGACTAACGTTACCGAAAATGTATTGTTATGATAGTCGTCATGTCCACAATCTTCCTTGATGCTTTGCGGTTAACGGTTGCTAAAATGCTTCAGAAGACAGGGAGGCTAGCAAGTTAGTTAGCTCGTTAGTTAACGTTCGTTTTTTTTTGTTGCGTTTAGGGACTTTTGCAATCTTGCAAGGCCATAGGTATTCATAGTCTCCGTCTTCCCTTCATCTGGCGGCAGGTAGACTAGTGGTCAGAGAGTTGGACTAGTAAGTTAACAGAAAAGTTACAAGATCGCATCCCCAAACGGACAAGGTAAACATCTGTCGTTCTGCCCCTGAACAGGGCAGTTATCCCACTGTTCCTAGGCTGTCATTGAAAACAAGAATTTGTTCCTAACTGACTTGCCTAGTTAAATAAAGGTGAATAAATCTGACCAGCTTGCCTCTAACCCCATTCAGTGCAGGATTGTTTCTTATGCATCATGTAATTTAGTACCTAACCATATACCTCGTCTTTCCATTGACAGGTTGTGGCATCAGTTGACCCTAAAGCTCACAGACTTTGTAAAAGACCCTTGCTTTGCCACAGGAGATGGCCTCATACAACTGTACGATAACTTCCTCAGTGACTTTGACCACAGGTAGGACCAACACCAACCTACAGTAATAACTGCTTCTCTGACAATTGGAATGGTAGCTAGAATTACAACACTGTTTAGTCGTCTAATCTCAGAGAGTTCAGTTGTAACCTTTTCTTTCTCTGTCTTTTCTAGAATCAACCCCCTGTCTCTGGTGGAGATCATCCTGTATGTTGCCAGACAAATGACCGGTAAGAACACAGTCGTGACATGCAGTCTGTAGTCCTATCACCTTCTTCGCTGATGCTAAGTAATTGAACTTGAATCCACTCAGATACAGCATGTATCAGCACTCATGGGATTTCAACCAGCTCAACCAAGTTCTCCTTTTCAGATCCTAAAGATGCTATCACTTTCCTTGAGAAGACTAAGGAGAAGGTGAAGAGCAACGATGAGTCGGTCATTCTGTGCAAGACATCTATTGGAGCCCTTAAACTGGAGATAAATGACCTTCCAGCCACAAAGGTAACACACTGTCTGGGCATACAGTAACTTGTAGGTAAAAAACCTGGAAAACAAACATCTCAATGGAGACCTGTCCCAAGACGGCAGTAATCAAAACAATCAAAAGCTTACTGAAGCCAGATGTACGTGTATGTACATTTCAATCCAGTGTATCTGTATGCGAACCCTGCCTTCCGTCCTGCAGATATTAATTGAGGAGGTGGAGGAGACGCTGAATAACTTGCCGGGTGTGACGTCAGTCCACGGACGATTCTACGACCTGTCCAGCAAATACTACCGCATCGTGGGGAACCACGCCTCTTACTACAAGGACGCTCTGCGCTACCTTGGCTGTGTCGACATCAAAGACCTGCCAGGTAACATCTGTTTACAATGTACAGAGGCAGTATGTTGCACTGAAATCATACAGCAGAATTTAATGTTGGTAAAATCACAAAAGCATCATTAGAATATATATATATATATATTTATTTATTTATTATTTTTTTAGAATAATAAATACAACTGTTTGGAGGGGTTATTAGTTTTTTGTGTGCTAAAATTCACTAGCTGTCATAACTGATATCTTTATATCCATCAGAGACAGAGAAGCAGGAGAGGGCTTTCACACTGGGTCTGGCTGGACTCTTAGGAGAGGGAGTTTACAACTTCGGAGAGCTGGTAATTACCCATCACCACCCTTGTGATAGTAGTGTTTTTGAGGCGTCCTCCCATTTGGTGAGATATTAGTCTGTCTGATAATAAGCATCAAGCAGCCATTTTAAAGCTAGTTTTGGCTGAGCTACAGCCACAAAAGTTTGGGCTCAAGTTTTACCTTCAAAGCGCCAGATGGCTTTGACAGCCTTTGTTTGACAGCCTGTCTCTGCTTGTGTTTTTAGCTGATGCACCCAGTACTGGAGTCCCTAAGGAGCACAGACAAGCAGTGGCTGATAGACACATTGTACTCCTTCAACGGAGGCAACGTGGAGAAGTTCCAGGCCTACAAGTCTGCCTGGGGAGCGCAGGTAACCAGCACAACTGGCTATAGTACGGCCTACAACAGTCGGTTGAATGTATTCTATGGAAACTATCACTGCAAGAAATAAAGAGGGAAAACTATTGTAGCTCCCGTTGTCTCGTTCCAGAATGTGTTATTGTTTATTCACATGGACATGGGTTTTGTTGAGGTGCTATGATTGGAGGCCCATTTAAAAAAAATGATAATGTAAGTTAATAATGTTACAATAATCACAGAAGATTAGAAATCACCTGTCATTTAACCAACAAACACAACTCATCTCAACGTGTATCTGTGTTGCAGCCTGACCTGGCAGCCAACGAAGCCAAACTGATGCAGAAGATTCAGCTGCTGTGTGTGATGGAGGTGGGTTCTCCTCTCTTTCTCCCACCCCCCCACACGGCAGAACTAATGCTCTCTCTAATTGAATGTTTTATAGTGCAGGAGAACTGACGTTTGGATACAGGTTTTACTTTTCACAATGAATGAATGTGTTTGTTTTACCCAAGGGTAGGAACTGAAAAATGTCATATTTTTAGAGGAACAGAATCTGAACCGGGAACGAAAGTGATCTATACTGTTCCAGAAGAGTTATTTTGAAAGCGTGGGAACCGGTTAATAACGTTCCTCCTTCAGTGTCTGCCTGCCCCTCCCCTCCGACCATTCACAACAACTACCTTCTACACACAAGTGTAAAGGAATGATTAAGAATATGTACGTAAAAATATATGAATGTGCGATGGCCGAACGGCATAGGCAAGATGCAGTAGATGGTATAGAGTACAGTATATACATATGAGATGAGTAATGTAGGGTATGTAAACATTATATAAAGCGGCATAGTTTAAAGTGGCTAGTGATACATTTTATTACATCCTGAAAAAAGGGGACTTTGTTTCATTCGGGAGAAAAAAATTGGAAAAAATTAGGTTCCAACACCCAATTTTTTTTTTTTTTTTTTTTTTTTTTTTTTAATACCAACTTACTATTGAATGCACTGATTGGTCAGTCTCTCTGGGACACAGCGCCTGCTTAATGACGAGGATACATGTAAATGATGTTCCCAAACAGCCCTAACAGGTCTACCTCTTCTTCTCTCCTCCGTCTAGATGACGTTCACTCGTCCCGCCAACAACAGACAGCTGACCTTCCATGAGATTGGACAGAGTGCCAAGATCCCCGTGAACGAGGTCAGTTGGTCATCAATCCACCAATCGTATGTCACTTATGACAAATCATTAATATCTGGAGGCTTCTTATGAACATAGGTCTGTATCCATGGTCACCTGGGCCACAGGCGATTTCCCAGCACAATAACACCCAATTAAAATAACATTTAGTTGAGTCGGTGCTTTACTGTCTGGAACTATAGACCTGCACATCCTGTGGCTCCACCTCCAGGGTTGGTGACAACTGGGGTATATCTGGAGACCAGGGTTGGTGACAACTGGGGTTTATCTGGAGACCAGGGTTGGTGACAACTGGGGTTTATCTGGAGACCAGGGTTGGTGACAACTGGGGTTTATCTGGAGACCAGGGTTGGGGTTTATCTGGAGACCAGGGTTGGTGACAGGGATGGGTTTATCTGGACTTGGGGTTTATCTGGAGACCAGGGTTGGTGACAACTGGGGTTTATCTGGAGACCAGGGATGGGGTTTATCTGGAGACCAGGGTTGGTGACAACTGGGGTTTATCTGGAGACCAGGGTTGGTGACAACTGGGGTTTATCTGGAGACCAGGGATGGGGTTTATCTGGAGACCAGGGTTGGTGACAACTGGGGTTTATCTGGAGACCAGGGTCGGTGACAACTGGGGTTTATCTGGAGACCAGGGTTGGTGACAACTGGGGTTTATCTGGAGACCAGGGTTGGGGTTTATCTGGAGACCAGGGTTGGTGACAACTGGGGTTTATCTGGAGACCAGGGTTGGTGACAACTGGGGTTTATCTGGAGACCAGGGATGGGGTTTATCTGGAGACCAGGGTTGGGGTTTATCTGGAGACCAGGGTTGGGGTTTATCTGGAGACCAGGGTTGGTGACAACTGGGGTTTATCTGGAGACCAGGGTTGGTGACAACTGGGGTTTATCTGGAGACCAGGGTTGGTGACAACTGGGGTTTATCTGGAGACCAGGGTTGGGGTTTATCTGGAGACCAGGGTTGGTGACAACTGGGGTTTATCTGGAGACCAGGGTTGGTGACAACTGGGGTTTATCTGGAGACCAGGGTTGGGGTTTATCTGGAGACCAGGGTTGGTGACAACTGGGGTTTATCTGGAGACCAGGGTTGGGGTTTATCTGGAGACCAGGGTCGGTGCCAACTGGGGTTTATCTGGAGACCAGGGCTGGGGTTTATCTGGAGACCAGGGTTGGTGACAACTGGGGTTTATCTGGAGACCAGGGTTGGTGACAACTGGGGTTTATCTGGAGAACAGGGTTGGGGTTTATCTGGAGGCCAGGGTTGGGTTTATCTGGAGACCAGGGTTGGTGACAACTGGGGTTTATCTGGAGACCAGGGTTGGGGTTTATCTGGAGACCAGGGTTGGTGACAACTGGGGTTTATCTGGAGACCAGGGTTGGGGTTTATCTGGAGACCAGGGTTGGTGACAACTGGGGTTTATCTGGAGACCAGGGTTGGGGTTTATCTGGAGACCAGGGTTGGTGACAACTGGGGTTTATCTGGAGACCAGGGTTGGGGTTTATCTGGAGACCAGGGTCGGTGACAACTGGGGTTTATCTGGAGACCAGGGTTGGGGTTTATCTGGAGACCAGGGTTGGTGACAACTTGGGTTTATCTGGAGACCAGGGTTGGGGTTTATCTGGAGACCAGGGTCGGTGACAACTGGGGTTTATCTGGAGACCAGGGTTGGTGACAACTGGGGTTTATCTGGAGACCAGGGTTGGGGTTTATCTGGAGACCAGGGTTGGTGACAACTGGGGTTTATCTGGAGACCAGGGTCGGTGACAACTGGGGTTTATCTGGAGACCAGGGTTGGTGACAACTGGGGTTTATCTGGAGACCACAACTGGGTTGGTGACAACTGGGGTTTATCTGGAGACCAGGGTCGGCGAGAACTGGGGTTTATCTGGAGACCAGGGTTGGTGACAACTGGGGTTTATCTGGAGACCAGGGTCGGCGACAACTGGGGTTTATCTGGAGACCAGGGTCGGAGACAACTGGGGTTTATCTGGAGACCAGGGTTGGCGACAACTGGGGTTTATCTGGAGACCAGGGTTGGTGACAACTGGGGTTTATCTGGAGACCAGGGTTGGGGTTTATCTGGAGACCAGGGTTGGGGTTTATCTGGAGACCAGGGTTGGGGTTTATCTGGAGACCAGGGTTGGTGACAACTGGGGTTTATCTGGAGACCAGGGTTGGTGACAACTGGGGTTTATCTGGAGACCAGGGTTGGGGTTTATCTGGAGACCAGGGTTGGTGACAACTGGGGTTTATCTGGAGACCAGGGTTGGTGACAACTGGGGGTTTATCTGGAGACCAGGGTTGGGGTTTATCTGGAGACCAGGGTCGGTGACAACTGGGGTTTATCTGGAGACCAGGGTTGGTGACAACTGGGGTTTATCTGGAGACCAGGGTTGGTGACAACTGGGGTTTATCTGGAGACCAGGGTTGGGGTTTATCTGGAGACCAGGGTCGGTGACAACTGGGGTTTATCTGGAGACCAGGGTTGGTGACAACTGGGGTTTATCTGGAGACCAGGGTTGGGGTTTATCTGGAGACCAGGGTCGGTGACAACTGGGGTTTATCTGGAGACCAGGGTCGGTGACAACTGGGGTTTATCTGGAGACCAGGGTTGGTGACAACTGGGGTTTATCTGGAGACCAGGGTTGGGGTTTATCTGGAGACCAGGGTTGGTGACAACTGGGGTTTATCTGGAGACCAGGGTTGGGACAATCTGGAGACCAGGGTTGGTGACAACTGGGGTTTATCTGGAGACCAGGGTCGGTGACAACTGGGGTTTATCTGGAGACCAGGGTTGGTGACAACTGGGGTTTATCTGGAGACCAGGGTTGGTGACAACTGGGGTTTATCTGGAGACCAGGGTTGGGGTTTATCTGGAGACCAGGGTTGGTGACAACTGGGGTTTATCTGGAGACCAGGGTTGGTGACAACTGGGGTTTATCTGGAGACCAGGGTTGGGGTTTATCTGGAGACCAGGGTTGGTGACAACTGGGGTTTATCTGGAGACCAGGGTTGGTGACAACTGGGGTTTATCTGGAGACCAGGGTTGGGGTTTATCTGGAGACCAGGGTTGGTGACAACTGGGGTTTATCTGGAGACCAGGGTTGGGGGTTTATCTGGAGACCAGGGTTGGTGACAACTGGGGTTTATCTGGAGACCAGGGTCGGTGCCAACTTTTTATCTGGAGACCAGGGCAACTGGGGTTTATCTGGAGACCAGGGTTGGTGACAACTGGGGTTTATCTGGAGACCAGGGTTGGTGACAACTGGGGTTTATCTGGAGGCCAGGGTTGGGGTTTATCTGGAGACCAGGGCTGGGGTTTATCTGGAGACCAGGGTTGGTGACAACTGGGGTTTATCTGGAGACCAGGGTTGGGGTTTATCTGGAGACCAGGATTGGTGACAACTGGGGTTTATCTGGAGACCAGGGTTGGGGTTTATCTGGAGACCAGGGTCGGTGACAACTGGGGTTTATCTGGAGACCAGGGTTGGTGACAACTGGGGTTTATCTGGAGACCAGGGTTGGGGTTTATCTGGAGACCAGGATTGGTGACAACTGGGGTTTATCTGGAGACCAGGGTTTATCTGGAATAAGGCAACCGGAGACCAGGGTTGGGGTTTATCTGGAGACCAGGGTTGGGGTTTATCTGGAGACCAGGGTTGGTGACAACTGGGGTTTATCTGGAGACCAGGGTTGGGGTTTATCTGGAGACCAGGGGTTGGGGTTTACAGACTTGGGGTTTATCTGGAGACCAGGGTTGGTGACAACTGGGGTTTATCTGGAGACCAGGGTTGGGGTTTATCTGGAGACCAGGGTTGGTGACAACTGGGGTTTATCTGGAGACCAGGAGTTATCTGGAGACCAGGTCGACAACTGGGGTTTATCTGGAGACCAGGGTTGGCGACAACTGGGAAGGTTTATCTGGAGACCAGGGTTGGTGACAACTGGGGTTTATCTGGAGACCAGGGTCGTGACAACTGGGGTTTATCTGGGAGACCAGATCTGGAGACCAGGGTTGGTGACAACTGGGGTTTATCTGGAGACCAGGGTTGGGTTTTATCTGGAGACCAGGGTTGAGAGTTTATCTGGAAGTTGATTTGTAAACGGTTTGAACTGGGTCTAATTGATTCTTGGTTGTCCCTGCAGGTGGAGCTGGTTGGTGGCTCTGTCTGTGGGTTTGATCCTGGAGAGTGGACCAGAAGGTTTTGATCTGGAGACCAGGGTTGGACCTGACAGCAGGTAAATGCATTCTCCTTAACATATTCATTTCACGGGCCAAGGAATAATAATCAAGCAATGAGAAGCACCGGTTTGAACTGGGTCATGACTCCTGGTTGTCCCCCAGAAAGCTGTAGGGAATACTCTGTTTCTTTGATGTCCCCTGTAACACAAGACATTGAGACCAATCCTAGTTGTAGTTACTGGGTGCAGCCCAGTTAACCTTTCACCCTAAATGCATTCTCTTAACATATTCAGATTCACGGGGCATGAAGGACGGTTGGACCAATGAGAAGCACGGATGTGAAAAACATGGCTGTGGTTTTGGAACAGCAGGCCTGTTTCATGATATCCTCACCTAGACAGGCCTCCTCCCCTGGTTTAGCCTCACTCTCTTCCCTGTTCAGATCAAGGCCATGAAGGACCTTGGACCTCTGGTTTTAAAAACATGGCTGTGTTGGTGGAGCCTCACCTCACCTAGACAGGCCTCCTCTCCTGGTTTAGCCTCACCTAGAACAAGCCTCCTCCCCTGGGTTTAGCCTCACCTAGACAGGCCTCCTCTCCTGGTTTAGCCTCACCTAGACAGGCCTCCTCCCCTTGGTTTTATCCTCACCTAGACAGGCCTCTCCCCTTGGTTTTATCCTCACCTAGACAGGCCTCCTCCCCCTGGTTTAGCCTCACCTGGACAGGCCTCCTCCCTTGGTTTTGCCTCACCTAGACAGGCCTCCTCCCCTTGGTTTTGCCTCACC
>NW_027005280.1:0-4167 GCF_036934945.1 Oncorhynchus masou masou
TTACATTACATTTAAGTCATTTAGCAGACGCTCTTATCCAGAGCGACTTACAAATTAGGTGAATTCACCTTCTGACATCCAGTGGAACAGCCACTTTACAATAGTGCATCTAAATCATTAAGGGGGGGGGTGAGAAGGATTACTTATCCTATCCTAGGTATTCCTTGAAGAGGTGGGGTTTCAGGTGTCTCCGGAAGGTGGTGATTGACTCCGCTGTCCTGGCGTCGTGAGGGAGTTTGTTCCACCATTGGGGGGCCAGAGCAGCGAACAGTTTTGACTGGGCTGAGCGGGAACTGTACTTCCTCAATGGTAGGGAGGCGAGCAGGCCAGAGGTGGATGAACGCAGTGCCCTTGCTTGGGTGTAGGGCCTGATCAGAGCCTGGAGGTACTGCGGTGCCGTTCCCCTCACAGCTCCGTAGGCAAGCACCATGGTCTTGTAGCGGATGCGAGCTTCAACTGGAAGCCAGTGGAGAGAGCGGAGGAGCGGGGTGACGTGAGAGAACTTGGGAAGGTTGAACACCAGACGGGCTGCGGCGTTCTGGATGAGTTGTAGGGGTTTAATGGCACAGGCAGGGAGCCCAGCCAACAGCGAGTTGCAGTAATCCAGACGGGAGATGACAAGTGCCTGGATTAGGACCTGCGCCGCTTCCTGTGTGAGGCAGGGTCGTACTCTGCGGATGTTGTAGAGCATGAACCTACAGGAACGGGCCACCGCCATGATGTTGGTTGAGAACGACAGGGTGTTGTCCAGGATCACGCCAAGGTTCTTAGCGCTCTGGGAGGAGGACACAATGGAGTTGTCAGCCGTGATGGCGAGATCATGGAACGGGCAGTCCTTCCCCGGGAGGAAGAGCAGCTCCGTCTTGCCGGTTCAGCTTGAGTGGTGATCCGTCATCCACACTGATATGTCTGCCAGACATGCAGAGTGCGATTCGCCCACCTGGTCATCAGAAAGGGGAAAGGAGAAGATTGGTGTGTGTCGTCTGCATAGCAATGATAGGAGAGACCATGTGAGGTTATGACAGAGCCAAGTGACTTGGTGTATAGCGAGAATAGGGGAGGGCCTAGAACAGAGCCCTGGGGGACACCAGTGGTGAGGAGAGCGTGGTGAGGAGACAGATTCTCGCCACGCCACCTGGTAGGAGCGACCTGTCAGGTAGGACGCAATCAAGCGTGGGCCACGAGGAGATGCCCAGCTCGGAGAGGGTGGAGAGGAGGATCTGATGGTTCACAGTATCGAAGGCAGCCGATAGGTCTAGAAGGATGAGAGCAGAGGAGAGAGAGTTAGCTTTAGCAGTGCGGAGCGCCTCCGTGATACAGAGAAGAGCAGTCTCAGTTGAATGACTAGTCTTGAAACCTGACTGATTTGGATCAAGAAGGTCATTCTGAGAGAGATAGCGGGAGAGCTGGCCAAGGACGGCACGTTCAAGAGTTTTGGAGAGAAAGAAAGAAGGGATACTGGTCTGTAGTTGTTGACATCGGAGGGATCGAGTGTAGGTTTTTTCAGAAGGGGGGTGCAACTCTCGCTCTCTTGAAGACGGAAGGGACGTAGCCAGCAGTCAGGGATGAGTTGATGAGCGAGGTGAGGTAAGGGGAAGGTCTCAAATGGTCTGGAGAGAGGAGGGGATAGGGTCAGCGGGCAGGTTGTTGGGCGGCCGGCCGTCACAAGAGCGAGATTTCATCTGGAGAGGGGAGAAGAGGTCAGAGCACAGGGTAGGGCAGTGTGAGCAGAACCAGCGGTGTCGTTTGACTTAGCAAGCGAGGATCGGATGTGCGTCGACCTTCTTTTCAAAATGGTTGACAGAAGAAGTCATCTGCAGAGAGGGAGGAGGGGGAGGGGGGGGAGGGGATTCAGGGAGGGAGGAGAAGGTGGCAAGAGCTTCCTAGGGTTAGAGGCAGATGCTTGGAATTTAGAGTGGTAGAAAGTGGCTTTAGCAGCAGAGACAGAGGAGGAAAATGTAGAGAGGAGGGAGTGAAAGGATGCCAGGTCCGCCAGGGAGCGGGATTTTCCTCCATTTCACTCGGCTTGCCGGAACTCTAATTCTGTGAGCTCGCAATGAGTCAAAGCCAGGCCCGCGGAGGCGGGAGAGGGAGGACCCGAGCCGGCCTGGAGGATAGGGGACATAGAGAGTCAAAGGATGCAGAAAGGGAAGAGGAGGGATTGGGGAGGCAGAATCAAGTGAGTTGGAGAAGGTATGAGCAGAGGAAGAGATGATAGGATGGAAGAGGAGAAGTAGCGGGGGGAGAGAGCGAAGGTTGGGACGGCGCGATACCATCCGAGTAGGGGCAGTGTGGGAAGTGTTGGATGAAAGCTGGCCCGGAGGGGAAAAGGATACAAGGTGGTGGTCGGAGACTTGGAGGAGTTGCGTGAGGTTAGTGGAAGAACAGCATCCTAGTAAAGATGGTCGGCGTATTGCCTGCCTTGTGAGTAGGGGGAAGGTGAGAGGGTGAGGTCAAAGAGGGAGAGGAGTGGAAAGAAAGGAGGCAGAGAGGAATGAGTCAAAGGTGAGGCGATGGGGGGGGTTAAGTCGCCCAGGACTGTGAGAGGTGGGCACGTCCTCAGGAAATGAGCTTATCAAGGCATCAAGCTCATTGATGAACTCTCGAGGAACCTGAAGCGATAAATGATAAGGATGTTAAGCTTGAAAGGGCTGGTAACTGTGACAGCATGGAATTCAAAGGAGGCGATAGACAGATGGGTAAGGGAGAGAGAATGACCACTTGGGAGAGATGGGGATCCGGTGCCACCACCCGCTGACCAGAAGCTCTCGGGGTGTGCGCGAGAACACGTGGGCGGACGAAGAGAGCAGTAGGAGTAGCAGTGTTATCTGTGGTGATCCATGTTTCCGTCAGTGCCAAGAAGTCGAGGGACTGGAGGGAGGCATAGGCTGAGATGAACTCTGCCTTGTTGGCCGCAGATCGGCAGTTCCAGAGGCTACCGGAGACCTGGAACTCCACGTAGGTGCGTGCGCGCTGGGACCACCAGATTAGGGTGGCGCGCCCACGGTGTGGACGTTTGTATGGTCTGTGCAGAGAGGAGAGAACAGGGATAGATAGACACATAGTTGACAGGCTACAGAAGAGGCTACGCTAATGCAAAGGAGATTGGAATGACAAGTGGACTACACGTCTCGAATGTTCAGAAAGTTAAGCTTACGTAGCAAGAATCTTATTGACTAAAATGATTGAAATGATACAGTACTGCTGGAGTAGGGCTGGCAGCTGGTAGTGGCTGCTGGTAGTGGATGTTGACACTACTACTAATCAAATCGTTCCGTCGAGTGTAATAGTTTCTACAGTGCTGCTATTCAGGGGCTAGCTGGCTAACTAGCAGGTTGATTGCGTTACGTTACCTTAAAAACGACAATAGCTGGCTAGCTAACCTAAAATCGCTCTAGGCTACAATTGTCTTAGATACAAAGACGGCTATGTAGCTAGCTAGCTAACGATCAAACAAATCCAACCCGTTGTACTGTAATAGTTTCTACAGTGCTGCTATTCGGGGGCTAGCTGGCTAGCTACGTTAAGAACAACAATAGCTGGCCAGCTAACCTAGAAAAATCGCTCCTAGACTACACAGTTGTCTTAGATACAAGACGGCTATGTAGCTGGCTAGCTACGATCAAACAAATCAAACCGTTGTACTGTAATGAAGTGAAATGAAAATGTGATACTACCTGTGGATGGCAGCGGAATGTTGACCGGGTAGTTGAAGTTCAATTCGGTAGAGGTTATTTTAGCTAGCTAGCAGCATCTCCCGTTAGGACGACAAATAGCTGGCTAGCTAACCTCGGTAAATTAAGATAATCACTCTAAGTCTACACACTCTAAACTACACAATTATCTTGGATACGAAGACAGCGAAGACAACTATGTAGCTAGCTGACACTATGCTAATCGAGTCGTTCAGTTGAGTGTAATAGTTTCTACAGTGCTGGTGGACAGTGGATGTTAGCTAGCTGCTTAGCTAGCTGCTGGGCAGATACGTTAGGGACGACGAAATACGATAATTATGCAATTATCTTTGATACAAAGACGGCTATGTAGCTAGCTAAGAAGAAATTGCTAAGATTAGACAAATCAAACCGTTGTACTATAATGAAATGTAATGAAAAGTTATACTACCTGCGGACCGAAGTGTAGATCGACCGCTCGCTCCAACCGGAA
>NW_027005281.1:0-4164 GCF_036934945.1 Oncorhynchus masou masou
TACACTGACCAATCTGAATAGAGTACCATTAACAACTCTAATACACTGGCCAATCTGAATAGAGTACCATTAACAATGCTAATTCACTGACCAATCTGAATAGAGTACCAGTAGCAACGCTAATACACTGACTAATCTGAATAGAGTACCATTAACAACGCTAATACACTGACCAATCTGAATAGAGTATCATTAACAACGCTAATACACTGACCAATCTGAATAGAGTACCATTAACAACGCTAATACACTGACCAATCTGAATAGAGTACCATTAACAGCGTTAATACACTGACCAATCAAAAACACATAATGACCTACATGATTAACCCACCAACGAATCAAAATGAGCATTACATGACTTTAACACCGCACAGTAAAAAAATGACTTTCATCTAACAAAAAAAATAATTTAATAAAGTTAGTGTGTCTTAGTTTTCAGTGCATTTATTTAAGTCTAATTTCTTCCAAATATCACCATTGCTAAATGCTAAACCCCCTATGCTAAAAGGTCTTTACAGCAATATCTCTCATTGCAAGTCTATTTCCACATAGCCTAAGTGCATTGTGTGAATGTTTGTGTGTTTCTCTCTCTCTCTCTCTCTCTCTCTCTCTCTCTCTCTTTCCCTCTCTCCTTTTCTCTTTCCTCCTCTCTCTCCTCCTCTCTCCATTTCAATATGGAAGAGAGTTTTATTAAAGGCTGGACTCGGGGGTGCTGAGGCGCTCTCAGTCATTTTCCTACAAAGTGCTTTAATCCATCACACGGCCAACATGTGGCCTTTGCAGCCATACATCATCTCAGCCTAGAGAGAGAGAGAGAGAGAGAGAGAGAGAGAGAGAGAGAGAGAGAGAGAGAGAGAGAGAGAGAGAGAGAGAGAGAGAGAGAGGAGAGAGAGAGAGGAGAGGGAGAGGAAGAGGAGAGAGGAGCACCCAACGTAATTACTGCTCTCTCCTTTCCTCGTCCTTCATTTCTCCCTGGCATTCCCACCTGGAAGGGAGAGACTGGCATCGACATCTTCCACAGAGACTACTCTTTGCCTCTTTTTTTGTGTCTGTCTGTCCATTTTTCCTCCCTGTCTTTACGGCTGAGAGTGAGGCATGAGAAGGACAGGTGGGAGAGGAGTTACGAGTCAGTAGAATCAACATAAACACAGTGCCCTTTATAGTGTGCAGCTGGTGCAGCGGTGCCCACCCTCATGCCATGGCTATCACCTGCCTCCATTACGCACACACCACACACACACACACACACACACACACACACACACACACACACACACACACACACACACACACACACACATTCACACACACACACACACACACACACACACACACACACACACACACACACACACACACACACACACACACACACACACACACACACACAGAGAGAGAGAGAGAGAGAGAGAGAGAGAGAGAGAGAGAGAGAGAGAGAGGGAGTGAGAGGAGTGAACCTTCAGCCCTCTAACTAATGGAATGGGGCCTCACTCCTAGCCATTAGAGTATTGGTGTTCCTCCGTGTGCCCCTAAGTGCCCTGGACAAAGAGCAAAGGGAGGGAGAGGACACAGGAGAGAGGGAGAGGTGGATGGAGGAGGGAGAGGAAAGAGAGGTGTGCCTTGGAGTCTATTCCATGCCATACAGAAACCTGGTCATTGCATTTCAGCCAGCATGCATATGAACACATCAGGAATGGAGACCGTTCAAAAGACTTACATGTCCATTACTTTGAAACCTTTATAGAATGTGTTTATTTGTGTATTTACCAGAATTTACTCATCATTTAGCCAGATACTGTCAATATTGTATTTGAATCAGCACATGTAAGCAGCATTTACGTTTGTCTGCAGTACGCATTTTACATGTTCTGGTTTGATATCGCACACTCGTCTCGGTTGACTGGTCAGTCTGTAACTCGCAGGTTTGTATCTTCTGTTGAAAGGATATTGAGATTCTAAACGAGGTACTATATACAGACTAAGCCCTGTTCAAAGGCAGTTTTAACCGTGTATGACAGTCGAGTTAACTGATCTCTGAGCCCTCTGATTTCATTTAGCTCAGTAAATCCAGTTCTCTACATCAATTACATGTGCTTTACTCAGATCGAAAACACACCTCAAGAGTACATGTATGACTGGTAGAGAGAGACAGGTGGAAGGTAGGTTATGTCTAAAATAGGCATGGGGGGGGTTGAATCTCTTGATGAGCTGATACAATGTCCACAGACACTAACACAAGCTGTGCTTGGGTAATGTTATGGTAATGGTATGGTAATGATATGGTAATCTGGCAGCAGTATTCCACATCACTAGAGAGAGGGGAATTCTGGGAGGCCTTTCACCACTGGGTAGAGTGGAGGGACTTCCTGGTCTCAGAGTACACAACAACAACAACACACACACACCACACGCACCCACAGGCACACACACACACCACCCACACGCACGGTCATATATACTACTATCACATATGCACACTATATAGAGTCAGTAATACAAATAGGGCATAACATGATACGACACATTTGCAAATACACATGCAGAATGCATTTGCGCATGTGAGTGCGAGGGCTCTTAAGCCTGTACAGTATTTTGAGTCAGTCTGATGTTCTGTGTAATGAAATGAGCATGAAGAGATTAAGGGGAGTGTGTGTGTGCATGACAAGCTTTCACACCTGCCGGGGGACATGAGAAGTGTGTGTGTGTGTGTGTGTGTGTGTGTGTGTGTGTGTGTGTGTGTGTGTGTGTGTGTGTGTGTGTGTGTGTGTGTGTGTGTGTGTGTGTGTGTGTGTGTGTGTGTGTGTGTGTGTGTGATGTGTGTGTGCGTGTGTGTGCGTGTGTGTGCGTGTGTGTGCGTGGTGTGTGTGTGTGTGTGTGTGTGTGTGTGTGTGTGTGTGTGTGTGTGTGTGTGTGTGTGAAGTGGTTGAGAACGATCCTGTTGTTTTCCATGTCTGAAACCTCACACCAGTAATGTCTGCTATTACCTACCCTGTCTGAGCGTGCTCTTGTCACACACACACACACACACACACACACAAAGGGCTACACAACACAATTATAAAAAATGGACAACTGCAATCGTATACTACATGGGTTTCGAAGAATACCTGTATCACACAAACACATGCATGAGGGAGTTTATGATACTACAACTCACATCCTGATCCTCTCTTGAGACAACTAAAAGTAACTTAAAATGTGTGTTTTTTGTCTGTTCTATATTTTCACCGCGCCTTAACTGAAGATTTTCTGACGTTCAGACATCTAAAGTACAGGCTTGGTGAAGGTTTTAATACCACCCTTCAAATGAGAGGAATCTTGAAAGGCCCTTTTGAAATGACTGCTCAGGTAAAAATCTGGGAGCCGTACAGTATGGTGAGAGAAAAACAACATAATGACGCTTAATCACGGCCATCATCATCCGAACCAAGGAAGAAGAGAGCTGAGAAATCTGGACAGCAAACTGCAAAGTGTCCTCTTGAATCTCCCCAGTGACCGTCAAATCAAATCAAATTCAAAATAGAAAGGTGAATATTCTGCTATCAGTGTTGGGGGTCAATATTGCTTTTCAGTCAATTCAGGAAGTAAACAGAAAATCTCCTTCTTATTTTAAAAATTCAGCCACTGAAAAGCAATAAGGGAAACTAGAATTTGGAAATGTCCGTTTACTTCCTGAATGACTACAATCCTGTCTGCTACGCTGTATTACACACTATTGAAGAGTGCACCTAACAAAATAAAGAAACCTATAGTGCATTGTTGTAAAATATATCATGTCAAAAATGCTGTCTCTGTTTTTACCTCTCTGCTTCTTTTTTTGTTATATCCCAGTTGAAATGAATATGTCAAGCCAGTACAATACAATGCACAGAAACCTGATGACATTCTCCTAGGAGCACTACTAAAATCAAAGAGACCACCAATATGTTGAGTGCTAGCGTCAAGAGACATTTGATTCCCTTTCCGTTCATACAATATTACCACTGGAATGCCAGAAGCAGATATCCTCTTCCAAAAGCCTGCCGTGCTGTCAAACTTTTCATTTCACTTCAATGTTTTTCAAAAATATCACAGTCAACTGTGATGTGCCGGTCTTGATACACAATATTGTATGCATGCAATGAGCAAATCACCGGTGACACAATTAAATTGGATTTGACT
>NW_027005282.1:0-4164 GCF_036934945.1 Oncorhynchus masou masou
GCGGTTCCAGGATGTCAGGACGGGGCAGGGTGGCCGGTTCCAGGATGTCAGACGGGGCAGGGTGGTCGGTTCCAGGATGTCAGACGGGGCAGGGTGGTCGGTTCCAGGATGTCAGACGGGGCAGGGTGGTCGGTTCCAGGATGTCAGACGGGGCAGGGTGGTCGGTTCCAGGATGTCAGACGGGGCAGGGTGGTCGGTTCCAGGATGTCAGACGGGGCAGGGTGGTCGGTTCCAGGATGTCAGATGGGGCAGGGTGGACGGTTCCAGGATGTCAGACGGGGCAGGGTGGTCGGTTCCAGGATGTCAGGACGGGGCAGGGTGGTCGGTTCCAGGATGTCAGACGGGGCAGGGTGGACGGTTCCAGGATGTCAGACGGGGCAGGGTGGTCGGTTCCAGGATGTCAGACGGGGCAGGGTGGACGGTTCCAGGATGTCAGACGGGGCAGGGTGGTCAGTGAAGACTCTAGAAAGATTCTGAAAGCAACAAGAGCTCAAGCTGTGAGAACCACCTTTCAAGGGTGAAATGGAGGTGGAAGAGATGACAGTGTATTTAGTTATTCATGCCTTGCTTCAAGATTCCTGAACTTGAATCAGAAAGATTGCTGTACAGTGAGATCCAGGGGCTGCCTCCAGTCATGTTGTTTAATCGATAGGTTTTTAAAAACTTTTATTTAACTAGGCAAGTCAGTTAAGAACAAATTCTTATTTTCAATGGGTTAACTGCCTGTTCAGTGGCAGAACGACATATTTGTATCTTGTCAGCTCAGAGATTCGAACTTGCAACCTTTAAGTTACTCGTCCAACGCTCTAACCACTAGTCTACCTTGGTGCCCCAAGCATGTCTAGGGCACTCTCTTTCTCTGACTGCTACCCCCAATGCATCTACACTTTATCTAAACTGTACACTTCATGACCTCTTGCCATATCAGCTCATTAACCATCTACCTGGGCCTTCACAGATCTACACCATGCGGTCCCTCAGAACAACGCCTACAGAAATAGGAGACAAGTGATGACAACTTTTATGTTTTTTAGGAAAACCTGCAGGAGTGAAAAGGGGAAGCACTGGAATGTGCCTCTTTGTTTTGATATCAGCCAATCAAACGGTAATGATATACTCTTCACATCTTGATCCAGTTGCCAGTCTATGCCAGACGTGGACGTGTCAGTTGTTATTTTTCTTCTCGTGTAATGTTTGGGTCTGGCGAGATAAGGGAGAGCTGCACGGCATACCTTGCATGTCCCTGGTAATTTCGTAGCCACTTGTTGAAGGCCATCTAACCCGGCTTCACAGGGCAGCACATCCCATTGTTGACTAAATATTCCATTTAAAACAGTGCTCTTTCCAGCACCACATCTATTTGAAGTAGTTTAGTTGCACCCAATACTAACCATCATAACATACAATGCATTCAGAAATTAGTCACATCCCTGTTGTGTTACGGCTTGATTTTAAAATGGATTTTGTGAATATCAAACACAGATTCAACCACAAAGACCAGGGAGGTTTTCAAATGCCTCATAAAGAATGGCACCTATTGGTAGACAGGGAACATTTTAAAAAGCAGACAACAACCCTTTGAGCATGATGAAGTTCTTCATTACACTTTGGATGGCGTATCAGTACACCCAGTCACAACAAAGATACTGTATTGTTGTCCTCCCTAACTCAATTTCCGGAGAGGAGGAAACCGCTCAGGTATTTCACCATGAGGCCAATGATGATATTAAAACAGAGTCCGTGCACCGACGACTTGAGGTTGTTCTGAAGGCAAAAATGTAGAATGCATTTGAACAAAGAGCATTTCAGTAGCTAATGGTACGTGCTAGCAGTTAAAATTGGAATGCTGTTTTAAAACTGAGACAGTGGTATCTTCATTGATGAAGCCTACTTCTTGGTAAACAATAGCTTGAGAGGGTCCACCATGGTATGAGGGCTAACATGTTTTCTCCACAGAGAGGGCTTGCTAGTCTTCCTCCTCCAGCAACAGAAAAGTACCAGGCAGCATTCTACAGTGAAGGGGACCAGGGTCTGCAAGCCTGCTGTGTCTGCCAGCCTGCCAAACTCCTGATTGTTTCCAGATAAGCAGTTGCCCTCTGGACACCACGTCTCTCTCTGCTCCAGAGTAATGGCCAATTACCAGCAATAGTTTGTTGAAAAGATGGAGCCAGGAACGGCATCTCCTTTCAAATTGAGGCCAAACAGCGAAACACGTAACAATGCAATGTACTATGTCTATGACAGGCATGAAGAAAAGTGTGATGTATCCTAATGGATTGTGTGTGTGCCTCAAGGAGATTGAATCGAGAGTGAAGGATGGTTAAGAAGAAGTTGAGGAGGTATGGAGGAGAACCATACATAGCAGGGTTTTACGCACTCAGTTGTTCTGCAACTCATCTTTGTCTACAGGCCCGACACAGATTTTGGTACTTGACTTGGCTCCCCAACTATTTGGCTCCCCAGCAAACATATGCATATAACGTTGTTTAGCATCAATGAAAGCATGAGACAAACCGATCAACAGTTAGCATTCTCCATCAAAGGTGTCATTTTGTTTGACTTCCCCTTATCCTTAAACTCACAGAGCTGCTCCGCTCACACCTGCATTCCTGTTGACAGAATTCCATGAAGTCAGTTGGACTTCTACTGAATCAGCGGGTTTCTAACCACCCTCTTTTGTCACTTTGTCAGCACCTTTGGCCCAAACACTTCAACCAACGCGAGACCCACTGATTTTACAACAAGGCTGGAAACAGATGACATTGTCTGCCAGAGGCAGAAAGGAATTAAATGTAAAAAAAAAAACTCTCCGCAGTCTATCATCAGCAGTTAGCCGTTACCTCAGGAACACCAAATGTTTGACAGGTGTTTTATTGTACGTTTCGGTTCTCTCTGCTCGTTCTCCCCCTGAAAGAATGTCCAGGGTAAACAGTAAAATATGCTACAGTATGCACTCCCTCTCTCAGCAGGGAGGAAGAAGGGAAGACGAGGAGAGGAGGTCCCAACACTATCTAGGGTCATGTTTAGGTTTCGTTCCTACGGTCTGATAGCGGTTGCTGTGTTGTCCCTATAGGCACCAGCACTAGAGTTGGGGGATGCCCAAACTGCTGATTTACATTGTGTCTCTCGAGAACCAGAATGCCTGGAAACTGTGTGATCCAGCAGTAGTTGAAAAGTAGATATTCCTCCTGTTTTTACCAGTGCGGTATTTCTTGAATAGAAGTGCCTTTCATTCAAACGTCTTGTTATTCATGAGTTATTATGTGGAGACATGCAGTTTCTTGATATTGGATACCTCCGTATGTATGTATGTATGTATGTATGTATGTATGTATGTATGATAGATCATATCCATATACAGCAGTGCAGGCTCCTCAGAGGAGGAAGGGAAGACCATCCTCCTTAGTGAATTTCATTTAAAAATATATATATATATATTTCAAAAGTTTTCCTTTTTAAATAAAACTATACTAAACATATTCACGTCACCAAATAATTGATTAAAACACACTGTTTTGCAATGAAGGTCTACAGTAGCACCAACAGCACTCTGTAGGGTACCAACATTTTTGCAGCCTGACATGTTGTCCACCCAATAAAAGGATGAGAGAATTAATCTAGTACTGAAAGCACAAGCTACAGCTAGCTAGCATTGCAGTGCATAACAGGTGGTGAGTAGTTCAATATCTAATAAAATCTAATTATTTTGGTCACATACACATGTTTAGCAGATGTTATTGTGGGTGTAGCAGAGTGCTTGTGTTTCTAGCTCCGACAGTGCAGTAATATCTAACAAGTAATATCTACCAATTTCACAACTTATACACTATACACACCAACGCTAAGTAAAGGAACGGAATTAAGAAAATACAAATATATGGATGAGCAATGTCAGAGAGGCATATACTAAGATACAGTAGAATAGAATACAGCATGTTCATATGAGATGAGTAATACTAAATATGTAAACATTATTAAAGGGGCGGCAGGGTAGTCTAGTGGTTAGAGTGTTGGACTAGTAGCCGGAAAGCTGCAAGTTCAAATCCCTGAGCTGACAAGGTACAAATCTGTCCTTCTACCCCTGAACAGGCAGTTAACCCACTGTTCATAGGCTGTCATTGAAAATAAGAATGTTCTTAACTGACTTGCCTAGTTAAATAAAAG
>NW_027005283.1:0-4164 GCF_036934945.1 Oncorhynchus masou masou
TCGGTCATTCATAACACATTCATAAAGACTCTATATCACGTGACGCTGTACTTACTATAAAGTCAGACACCTTCGGTCATTCATAACACATCCATAAAGACTCTATATCACGTGACGCTGTACTTACTATAAAGTCAGACACCTTCGGTCATTCATAACACATCCATAAAGACTCTATATCACGTGACGCTGTACTTACTATAAAGTCAGACACCTTCGGTCATTCATAACACATTCATAAAGACTCTATATCACGTGACGCTGTACTTACTATAAAGTCAGACACCTTCGGTCATTCATAACACATCCATAAAGACTCTATATCACGTGACGCTGTACTTACTATAAAGTCAGACACCTTCGGTCATTCATAACACATCCATAAAGACTCTATATCACGTGACGCTGTACTTACTATAAAGTCAGACACCTTCGGTCATTCATAACACATCCATAAAGACTCTATATCACGTGACGCTGTACTTACTATAAAGTCAGACACCTTCGGTCATTCATAACACATTCATAAAGACTCTATATCACGTGACGCTGTACTTACTATAAAGTCAGACACCTTCGGTCATTCATAACACATTCATAAAGACTCTATATCACGTGACGCTGTACTTACTATAAAGTCAGACACCTTCGGTCATTCATAACACATCCATAAAGACTCTATATCACGTGACGCTGTACTTACTATAAAGTCAGACACCTTCGGTCATTCATAACACATTCATAAAGACTCTATATCACGTGACGCTGTACTTACTATAAAGTCAGACACCTTCGGTCATTCATAACACATTCATAAAGACTCTATATCACGTGACGCTGTACTTACTATAAAGTCAGACACCTTCGGTCATTCATAACACATTCATAAAGACTCTATATCACGTGACGCTGTACTTACTATAAAGTCAGACACCTTCGGTCATTCATAACACATTCATAAAGACTCTATATCACGTGACGCTGTACTTACTATAAAGTCAGACACCTTCGGTCATTCATAACACATTCATAAAGACTCTATATCACGTGACGCTGTACTTACTATAAAGTCAGACACCTTCGGTCATTCATAACACATTCATAAAGACTCTATATCACGTGACGCTGTACTTACTATAAAGTCAGACACCTTCGGTCATTCATAACACATTCATAAAGACTCTATATCACGTGACGCTGTACTTACTATAAAGTCAGACACCTTCGGTCATTCATAACACATTCATAAAGACTCTATATCACGTGACGCTGTACTTACTATAAAGTCAGACACCTTCGGTCATTCATAACACATTCATAAAGACTCTATATCACGTGACGCTGTACTTACTATAAAGTCAGACACCTTCGGTCATTCATAACACATTCATAAAGACTCTATATCACGTGACGCTGTACTTACTATAAAGTCAGACACCTTCGGTCATTCATAACACATTCATAAAGACTCTATATCACGTGACGCTGTACTTACTATAAAGTCAGACACCTTCGGTCATTCATAACACATTCATAAAGACTCTATATCACGTGACGCTGTACTTACTATAAAGTCAGACACCTTCGGTCATTCATAACACATTCATAAAGACTCTATATCACGTGACGCTGTACTTACTATAAAGTCAGACACCTTCGGTCATTCATAACACATTCATAAAGACTCTATATCACGTGACGCTGTACTTACTATAAAGTCAGACACCTTCGGTCATTCATAACACATTCATAAAGACTCTATATCACGTGACGCTGTACTTACTATAAAGTCAGACACCTTCGGTCATTCATAACACATTCATAAAGACTCTATATCACGTGACGCTGTACTTACTATAAAGTCAGACACCTTCGGTCATTCATAACACATTCATAAAGACTCTATATCACGTGACGCTGTACTTACTATAAAGTCAGACACCTTCGGTCATTCATAACACATTCATAAAGACTCTATATCACGTGACGCTGTACTTACTATAAAGTCAGACACCTTCGGTCATTCATAACACATTCATAAAGACTCTATATCACGTGACGCTGTACTTACTATAAAGTCAGACACCTTCGGTCATTCATAACACATTCATAAAGACTCTATATCACGTGGCGCTGTACTTACTATAAAGTCAGACACCTTCGGTCATTCATAACACATTCATAAAGACTCTATATCACGTGACGCTGTACTTACTATAAAGTCAGACACCTTCGGTCATTCATAACACATTCATAAAGACTCTATATCACGTGACGCTGTACTTACTATAAAGTCAGACACCTTCGGTCATTCATAACACATTCATAAAGACTCTATATCACGTGACGCTGTACTTACTATAAAGTCAGACACCTTCGGTCATTCATAACACATTCATAAAGACTCTATATCACGTGACGCTGTACTTACTATAAAGTCAGACACCTTCGGTCATTCATAACACATTCATAAAGACTCTATATCACGTGACGCTGTACTTACTATAAAGTCAGACACCTTCGGTCATTCATAACACATTCATAAAGACTCTATATCACGTGACGCTGTACTTACTATAAAGTCAGACACCTTCGGTCATTCATAACACATTCATAAAGACTCTATATCACGTGACGCTGTACTTACTATAAAGTCAGACACCTTCGGTCATTCATAACACATTCATAAAGACTCTATATCACGTGACGCTGTACTTACTATAAAGTCAGACACCTTCGGTCATTCATAACACATTCATAAAGACTCTATATCACGTGACGCTGTACTTACTATAAAGTCAGACACCTTCGGTCATTCATAACACATTCATAAAGACTCTATATCACGTGACGCTGTACTTACTATAAAGTCAGACACCTTCGGTCATTCATAACACATTCATAAAGACTCTATATCACGTGACGCTGTACTTACTATAAAGTCAGACACCTTCGGTCATTCATAACACATTCATAAAGACTCTATATCACGTGACGCTGTACTTACTATAAAGTCAGACACCTTCGGTCATTCATAACACATTCATAAAGACTCTATATCACGTGACGCTGTACTTACTATAAAGTCAGACACCTTCGGTCATTCATAACACATTCATAAAGACTCTATATCACGTGACGCTGTACTTACTATAAAGTCAGACACCTTCGGTCATTCATAACACATTCATAAAGACTCTATATCACGTGACGCTGTACTTACTATAAAGTCAGACACCTTCGGTCATTCATAACACATTCATAAAGACTCTATATCACGTGACGCTGTACTTACTATAAAGTCAGACACCTTCGGTCATTCATAACACATTCATAAAGACTCTATATCACGTGACGCTGTACTTACTATAAAGTCAGACACCTTCGGTCATTCATAACACATTCATAAAGACTCTATATCACGTGACGCTGTACTTACTATAAAGTCAGACACCTTCGGTCATTCATAACACATCCATAAAGACTCTATATCACGTGACGCTGTACTTACTATAAAGTCAGACACCTTCGGTCATTCATAACACATTCATAAAGACTCTATATCACGTGACGCTGTACTTACTATAAAGTCAGACACCTTCGGTCATTCATAACACATTCATAAAGACTCTATATCACGTGACGCTGTACTTACTATAAAGTCAGACACCTTCGGTCATTCATAACACATTCATAAAGACTCTATATCACGTGACGCTGTACTTACTATAAAGTCAGACACCTTCGGTCATTCATAACACATTCATAAAGACTCTATATCACGTGACGCTGTACTTACTATAAAGTCAGACACCTTCGGTCATTCATAACACATTCATAAAGACTCTATATCACGTGACGCTGTACTTACTATAAAGTCAGACACCTTCGGTCATTCATAACACATTCATAAAGACTCTATATCACGTGACGCTGTACTTACTATAAAGTCAGACACCTTCGGTCATTCATAACACATTCATAAAGACTCTATATCACGTGACGCTGTACTTACTATAAAGTCAGACACCTTCGGTCATTCATAACACATTCATAAAGACTCTATATCACGTGACGCTGTACTTACTATAAAGTCAGACACCTTCGGTCATTCATAACACATTCATAAAGACTCTATATCACGTGACGCTGTACTTACTATAA
>NW_027005284.1:0-4163 GCF_036934945.1 Oncorhynchus masou masou
GTCACCTTAATTCAGTCTCATCTGAAAGTTGTAAATTCTTGGTTATCTTCACGAACCCTGGCTAACAAGTTGAATCAGCAATACAAAATTGGGTTTAATTATTTATTTACTAAATACCTAACTAATCACACAGAATTACAAATAATTAATTATACCTTGATTACAAATTAGGTCATAAAGGAAAACGTCCCTAGCGGGCGGAACAGATATGACAGCTGGTTACACAAAAGAAAAGGGCTGGGTTTGAGTGAAGGAGCGGGAAGACTGAGAGACAAAGGAAGAAGCTGTGCTATCGTAAATACAGTATCTTATGCATTCTAAATTACCACCCATTTGGAAAAGGAAAATGCAATAAATATTTACTCTGAGTTGCGCTTCTGTAGGTTGGTGGTAGATGGAAGGCTGTGTTGCCAAATCGAGTCCTTTATCCTTTGAAGAATGTCTCTGGTGGTCAATTGGATACGTTGTAGTAACGTCGTTTTGTGATAGACGGGATACTCTGTCTGTTCCTTCCTAACCCTCGTTTGCAGCTGCTGTTGCTAACTCAACGGCCAGGAGGTATCACTTCTGTAGTGAATACCATTTGCAACCATAGCTCAAGCTGATGTTGGCTTCGTTCTGTAGTTATTATCTGAGCCATTCTGACATCGGACCGTCGTCCTTACATCCTCGGAACAGGAGATTACATTTTCGTCAAGGGCTTATATAGTGTTTCATAGTTTACAACATATGTCTCTTCAGGTGGACGGGCCACTGAGTCGGGCCCAATTCACTCATGAAAACCCAATTCTCACATTTTAGAAGCTAAAATCACTTTTCATCCCATCACAAATAATTTAATATTCAAACATTTAAATTGAACAACAATTCCATGTGAATCCGATAACTCTGATGTGTAGACTTTCCACTGTAGGGTTTATGTCATCTTATCATTGATGAGAATGTCTCAGATGACAACCGAACTGACATCATATTCATTAAGTACCACTGCATATGTTCAATTGGTCAGATTACCAGAATACAGTTAATTTCCCCCCACCTTCTGATGTTCCCAGAATCTCTATGTTAACCAAGGGGTTTTCAAATGTAACATCAGCAGGGTAGAGAGAGGAAAAAGGGGGGAAAGAGGTATTTATGACTGTCATAAACCTATCACCAGGGCAACGTCATGACACTGGCATAAAGCAGCAAGGGGCAATGGATACCTAGCGGTGTATGCGCCCACTCTACCAGGGGTCTGGCAGGGGTCTACCAGGGGTCTGGCAGCACCATCTACACTGATTGAAGTGGATTTAACAAGTGACATCAATAAGGGATCATATCTTTCACCTGGACTCACCTGGTCAGTCTATGTCATGGAGAGAGCAGGTGTCCTTAATGTTTTGTACACTCAGTGGGATAAAGGCACAGTCATTTGGACTTTTTGGGGCTTGAGCTCATAAAATGTATTTAATGTATGGCTCATCAGGCTTGAATTTTCTTGCAGGTCAAATCTCTAATCAAAATCCAGACATATTATATCCATTATAGGCTATCCTTTAGAACACATATGTCAGAGTCAGGCCCGCGGGCCACATCCGGCCCGCGAGAAGGTCAGTTTACGGCCCCTGGGACGATCTTGATCGATCATTAGAACTGGCCCGCAGACCGCGCAAGCCGGCAGCTCCGCAGGGATCTTTTACACGCACCATACTACATTTCCCACAATGCAACGGTGACGCACCGAGCAGTAGGCTGCTTCATTTCAATATTGATCGACACTGCAATCGCCAGCATCACAGTAAATCAACTTCAGATACCCATCAAAATGGCAAAATCGGAAGGTGGACACTGAGAACCGGGAGTTTCAAACAAGGTGGGAGTCGGAGTATATGCTCACGGAGGTAGCTTGAAAACCTGTGTGTCTTCGGGGAGAAGTGCGGCGGTAATGAAAGAGTATAATCTGAGATCGACATTATGAATCAACACGCGGACAGAAAACACAGATATCGATCGGACATAGGAACAAGCAGACGATTCAAACTAGGCCTCAAACTCTGGACAGTGCCTGTCCAAAAAGCCGCCGCAGCCGCCGTCAAGGCCAGTTTTATTTTGGCAGACAGAGATCGCTAAATCAGCCCGGCCATTTCTACGGAGGATTTCGTCAAAAACTGCATGATTAAAGTTTGTGACGAAGTTTGCCCAGAAAGAAGGCAACTCTTTTTAAATGTGAGTCTGAGCAGAAACACCATTGCCGAGAGAGTAGACCAGTTGTCCATCAATCTAAAAGAGCAGCTTGTGAAAAAGGAAAGATTTCATTGCATATTCCTTGGCTGTGGATGAGAGCCACCGACATTTCTGACATTGCCCAGTTGTCGAATTTCATCCAGCGGAGTGGACTCCAGCCTAAAGCGTGATTAGAGGAGTTTTGGCTTTCGTCATATGCATGGCACAGCTTCTGAGCATGATTTGTATGAAGAGGTGTCAAGATGTGTAAATGAGATGGAGCTGCCTTGGAAAAACTCGTGGGTTTGACAACCGACGGAGCACCTGCGATGTGTGGACACAGGAGCGGACTGGTGGCGAAGATACGGGAAAAGATGCAAGAGGAAAACGCGACAGGTGAGCTGACAGCTTATCATTGTATCATACACCAGAGACGTTGTGCAGGTAAAGCCTTGAAAATGGAGCATGTAATGAGCATCATCACGCACAGTTAACTTTATCAGAGCCAAAGGTTTGAATCACCGCCAGTTCAAGGCATTTCTGACGGGACCAGAAACGGAGCATGGTGATTTGCCTTATCACACAGAGGTGCGATGGCTAAGCCAGGGAAAGGTGCTTCAAAGATGTTTCGAGCTTCGTGAGATTTGTCTGTTCTTGGACAGCAAAGGGAAAGACACAACACAACTCCAGGCAATGTTTCTGTGTGAAATGGCTTTTCTGTGTGACATTACGAGTCATACGAATGCAATGAACTTGCAGCTGCAGAGTTCGGGATCATGTCATCTCTGATATGTACAGTACAGTGAAGGCATTTAAAACCAAACTGACTCTGTGGGAGACGCAGATGTGGAAAGAAAATTTGAGCCACCAGCTGCCAGACCATGAAAGAGAAGTTTCTCTACCAGTGCGTTCCTGAGCGCACAGTTGGCTGATAAAATAGGTATGCTTGCCGCTGACTTTCGGCACCGATTTGCTGACTTTGAAGCACAAAAAGCAGGTTGGAACTGCTCGGTAACCCATTTGCTGTTGACGTGGAAAGCTCACCACCAAACCTCCAAATGGAGTTGATTGACCTCCAATGCAATGATGCACTGAGGGCAAAATATGCGGCAGTGGGTGCTGCGGAGTTCGCCCGTTTCCTCCCGACACAATGCCCCAGCTGCGCATCCAGGCTGCTCAAACGTTGTCTATGTTTGGCAGCACATACCTGTGTGAACAACTTTTTTCTTTGATGAACCTGAACAAAACATCACACAGAAGTCGACTTACTGCTGAACACCTCCACTCAATTCTGAGGATTTCCTCAGCTCAGAGCCTTACCCGAACATTGATGAACTTGTGGAAAAGATGGGACACCACCAAGTATCACCCTCAACCTCAAACAAGTGAACATTACTGTGCAATCACATATTTAGAGTTTTACTCAGTTCAAGTTTAAAGTTAAAGTTTAATATTTGTTTTCACTGCATGTTACTTCTCCTTAAACAAAGTGTTGTTTTTGATTAATAGATTTTTGCACTTTATTTTATTGTATTTCAATCCAATTATATTTTAAAAATATTTCAGTTGAGTGGATGATAGAAAATTGCTATTATTGTTTTTTCTTTGAAGTAAATTTAGCCCACTTTTGCTAAAATAGAAAATATAGGCTACTGATGGTGCCTTGAATACCGGTTTCTTTCATTTAATGTTCATGTTATGGGGATTTTTATATAAAGGAAATTTGTCTTTTGTGTCTGTTGAAAATTAAAGATTACTGACAGAGCCATAAGAAAATATTGCTTTATTTATCTGATCATATTGGAATATATTTGTTAGGTTTTCAGTAGGTTCAATTAGGTTCACTAGACTATATGCGTCATTTAAAAATTTTTCAATGAACATTCGAACAGTCCGGCCCTCGGCTTGTAGCTAAATTTTTATTTGGCCCTCCGTCCATTTGACTTTGACACCCCTGC
>NW_027005285.1:0-4161 GCF_036934945.1 Oncorhynchus masou masou
GTTTCTCTCTGACAGAGTTATATCAGGGACAGTCTAATGGTTTCCTATGACAGAGTTATATCAGGGACAGTCTAATGGTTTCTCTCTGACAGAGTTATATCAGAGACAGTCTAATGGTTTCTCATGGTTTCCTCTGACAGAGTTATATCCAGAGACAGTCTAATGGTTTCTCATGGTTTCCTCTGACAGAGTTATGTCAGAGACAGTCTAATGGTTTCTCTCTGACAGAGTTATATCAGAGACAGTCTAATGGTATTTCTCCTGACAGAGTTATATCAGAGACAGTCTAATGGTTTCTCTCTGACAGAGTTATATCAGAGACAGTCTAATGGTTTCTCATGGTTTCCTCTGACAGAGTTATATCAGGGACAGTCTAATGGTTTCTCTCTGACAGAGTTATATCAGGGACAGTCTAATGGTTTCTCTCTGACAGAGTTATATCAGAGACAGTCTAATGGTATTTCTCTGACAGAGTTATATCAGAGACAGTCTAATGGTTTCTCTCTGACAGAGTCTCATGGTTTCCTCCTGACGAGTTATATCAAGACAGTCTAATGGTTCCCCCTCTGACAGTTATATCAGGGACAGTCTAATGGTTTCTCCCTGACAGAGTTATATCAGGGACAGTCTAATGGTTTCTCTCTGACAGAGTTATCAGAGACAGTCTAATGGTTTCTCTCTGACAGAGTTATATCAGAGACAGTCTAATGGTGTCTCATGGTTTCCTCTGACAGAGTTATATCAGAGACAGTCTAATGGTTTCTCTCTGACAGAGTTATATCAGGGACAGTCTAATGGTTCCCCTCTGACAGAGTTATATCAGGGACAGTCTAATGGTTTCTCATGGTTTCCTCTGACAGAGTTATATCAGAGACAGTCTAATGGTTTCTCTCTGACAGAGTTATATCAGAGACAGTCTAATGGTTTCTCTCTGACAGAGTTATATCAGAGACAGTCTAATGGTTTTCTCTGACAGAGTTATATCAGGGACAGTCTAATGGTTTCTCTCTGACAGGTTATATCAGAGACAGTCTAATGGTTTCTCTCTGACAGAGTTATATCAGAGACAGTCTAATGGTTTCTCTCTGACAGAGTTATATCAGAGACAGTCTAATGGTTTCTCATGGTTTCCTCTGACAGAGTTATATCAGAGACAGTGTAATGGTTTCTCTCTGACAGAGTTATATCAGGGACAGTCTAATGGTTTCCTCTGACAGAGTTATATCAGAGACAGTCTAATGGTTTCTCTCTGACAGAGTTATATCAGGGACAGTCTAATGGTTTCTCATGGTTTCCTCTGACAGAGTTATATCAGAACAGTCTAATGGTTTCTCATGGTTTCCTCTGACAGAGTTATGTCAGAGACAGTCTAATAGTTTCTCTCTGACAGAGTTATATCAGGGGGAGTCTAATGGTTCCCTCTTACAGAGGATTATATCAGAGACAGTCTAATGGTATTTCTCTGACAGATTATATCAGAGACAGTCTAATGGTTTCTCTCTGACAGAGTTATATCAGGGACAGTCTAATGGTTTCTCTCTGACAGAGTTATATCAGAGACAGTCTAATGGTTTCTCTCTGACAGAGTTATATCAGGGACAGTCTAATGGTTTCTTTCTGACAGAGTTATATCAGGGACAGTCTAATGGTTTCTCTCTGACAGGGTTATATCAGAGACAGTCTAATGGTTTCTCTCTGACAGAGTTATATCAGAGACAGTCTAATGGTTTCTCTCTGACAGAGTTATATCAGGGACAGTCTAATGGTTTCTCTCTGACAGAGTTATAGTCTATGGTTCCCCCTCTTCAGAGACAGTCTAATGGTTTCTCTTGACAGAGTTATATCAGGAACAGTCTGATGGTTTCTCTCTGACAGAGTTATATCAGAGACAGTCTAATGGTTTCTCTCTGACAGAGTTATATCAGGGACAGTCTAATGGTTTCTCTCTGACAGAGTTATATCAGAGACAGTCTAATGGTTTCTCTCTGACAGAGTTATATCAGGGACAGTCTAATGGTTTCCTCTCTGACAGAGTTATATCAGAGACAGTCTAATGGTTTCTCTCTGACAGAGTTATATCAGAGACAGTCTAATGGTTTCTCTCTGACAGAGTTATATCAGAGACAGTCTAATGGTTTCTCATGGTTTCCTCTGACAGAGTTATATCAGGGACAGTCTAATGGTTTCTCTCTGACAGAGTTATATCAGGGACAGTCTAATGGTTTCTCTCTGACAGAGTTATATCAGAGACAGTCTAATGGTTTCTCTCTGACAGAGTTATATCAGAGACAGTCTAATGGTTTCTCTCTGACAGAGTTATATCAGGGACAGTCTAATGGTTTCTCTCTGACAGAGTTATATCAGAGACAGTCTAATGGTTTCTCTCTGACAGAGTTATATCAGGGACAGTCTAATGGTTTCTCTCTGACAGAGTTATATCAGGGACAGTCTAATGGTTTCTCTCTGACAGAGTTATATCAGAGACAGTCTAATGGTTTCTCTCTGACAGAGTTATATCAGAGACAGTCTAATGGTTTCTCTCTGACAGAGTTATATCAGGGACAGTCTAATGGTTTCTCTCTGACAGAGTTATATCAGAGACAGTCTAATGGTTTCTCTCTGACAGAGTTATATCAGGGACAGTCTAATGGTTTCTCTCTGACAGAGTTATATCAGGGACAGTCTAATGGTTTCTCCTCTGACAGAGTTATATCAGGGACAGTCTAATGGTTTCTCATGGTTTCCTCTGACAGAGTTATATCAGAGACAGTCTAATGGTTTCTCTCTGACAGAGTTATATCAGGGACAGTCTAATGGTTTCTCTCTGACAGAGTTATATCAGGGACAGTCTAATGGTTTCTCTCTGACAGAGTTATATCAGAGACAGTCTAATGGTTTCTCTCTGACAGAGTTATATCAGAGACAGTCTAATGGTTTCTCTCTGACAGAGTTATATCAGAGACAGTCTAATGGTTTCTCTCTGACAGAGTTATATCAGAGACAGTCTAATGGTTTCTCTCTGACAGAGTTATATCAGAGACAGTCTAATGGTTTCTCTCTGACAGAGTTATATCAGGGACAGTCTAATGGTTTCCTCTGACAGAGTTATATCAGAGACAGTCTAATGGTTTCTCTCTGACAGAGTTATATCAGGGACAGTCTAATGGTTTCCTCTGACAGAGTTATATCAGGGACAGTCTAATGGTTTCCTCTGACAGAGTTATATCAGAGACAGTCTAATGGTTTCTCTCTGACAGAGTTATATCAGAGACAGTCTAATGGTTTCTCTCTGACAGAGTTATATCAGAGACAGTCTAATGGTTTCTCTCTGACAGAGTTATATCAGAGACAGTCTAATGGTTTCTCTCTGACAGAGTTATATCAGAGACAGTCTAATGGTTTCTCTCTGACAGAGTTATATCAGAGACAGTCTAATGGTTTCTCTCTGACAGAGTTATATCAGAGACAGTCTAATGGTTTCTCTCTGACAGAGTTATATCAGGGACAGTCTAATGGTTTCTCTCTGACAGAGTTATATCAGGGACAGTCTAATGGTTTCTCTCTGACAGAGTTATATCAGGGACAGTCTAATGGTTTCTCTCTGACAGAGTTATATCAGAGACAGTCTAATGGTTCTCATGGTTTCCTCTGACAGAGTTATATCAGAGACAGTCTAATGGTTTCTCTCTGACAGAGTTATATCAGAGACAGTCTAATGGTTTCTCTCTGACAGAGTTATATCAGGGACAGTCTAATGGTTTCTCTCTGACAGAGTTATATCAGAGACAGTCTAATGGTTTCTCTCTGACAGGAGTTATATCAGAGACAGTCTGGTGTCTATGGTTTCCTCTGACAGAGTTATATCAGGGACAGTCTAATGGTTTCTCTCTGACAGAGTTATATCAGGGACAGTCTAATGGTTCCTCTCTGACAGAGTTATATCAGGGACAGTCTAATGGTTTCTATGGTTTCCTCTGACAGAGTTATATCAGAGACAGTCTAATGGTTTCTCTCTCGACAGAGTTATATCAGAGACAGTCTAATGGTTTCTCTCTGACAGAGTTATATCAGAGACAGTCTAATGGTTTCTCTCTGACAGAGTTATATCAGAGACAGTCTAATGGTTTCTCTCTGACAGAGTTATATCAGAGACAGTCTAAT